>NW_027185588.1:70787-180357 GCF_028583685.1 Petaurus breviceps papuanus
GGGGGGGGGGGGGGGGGGGGGGGGGGGGGGGGAGGGGGGGGGCGGGCGGAGAAGCAGCCGTCCCGGAGCCCAGGGCCGGGGGATGCAGGTCTCCCAGCCCTGACCCTCTGTGCTGGGTGCGATGACAGTGACCACGTGGGGGCTGAGCTTCTGCAGCCCCGGGGGTGTCCCCACTTTATGGAGGAGGAAACTTAGGTGGAGAGTGGTACCGGCATCCAGGGAGGTCCCCCGGCCAGCCCTGCCCACTGTGCCCCCTCCATGGACCTCACTGACTGGACTGACTCCTACCAGGTGTCAGAGTAACCGAGGGCACTAGCAGAGGCTGGCAGGGACAGCCCAGAGGCCAGAGCTAAGGATGGACAGATGGACACAGCAGCATCCTGAGGGACAAAGGGACTTAGGCTAACAGACACCGCCATCAGCAGCAGCATCAACTTTCATGCAGCACTTCAAGGTTCACACAGTGATTTCCATTGATAGGAACTCATTGGGTCAGGAGAGTGGAGGGTAGTGACTGATCAGCTGTGAGGGGTGTGGAGACCCAGTGTCACAGCAGTGGCCGGTGAGAGATGTGACCAGGGATATAAAGGACAGACTGACAGAGGGACTGATACACAGGAGAGAGTAATCTTAGGACACTGGGACATAGTGACAGGCAGGCTGATAGGGACACACTCATTGTTATCATGATAGAGAACATTGGGACATGGTGATGGGCTGATAAAGACATACTCTTTTTTGTCATGATAGATATAGGACATGGGTTATGATGGTAGACAGGCTGATAGGGACACACTCATCATGATAGATGCAGAGCGTTGGGACATGGTGATGGACTGATAAGGACACACTCATTGTTATCATGACAGCACTAGGACATGGAGATAGGGACACACTCATTTTTATCATGATAGATATAGAGCATCGAGACATAGAGATCACTGGACATAGGGCATCAGGACCAACAGACATGGTGTTGGCTATGGGATGACTGGCAGTGATGGGCACAAGGATTGGGCTGACTCTACGTGGTGACAGGCTTAGTGATACTGTAGCAAGAACAGACAACCAAATGGGCAAAGTCACAGACTGATAGTTGTCATGAGCACAGGGACAGACTGATTAGCTGGTGGACCTCATTCTTGTTCACTCTGTCCAGAGCTGTCCATCCTCTCCTGTCAGGGATGTCATCCCCATTCCCTGTCCCTTTGCTCAAATCTGGGACATCCCTAGTCCCCTCTGACCAAGAGCTGTCACTACATTGTTGTCCTTTCTGATTAGAGTTGTCTGCTCTATCCCTATACCTTCTAACCAGTGATCATCTCATTCCCTTAGTTTCAGAGCTGTTATCATCTCTGTTCCCAGAAGGTAACCCACTTCTCATAGTTCTCCTACTCTAGTCCCTTCTGTTTCAGGTTTTATCTGCTAGCTAATCCCTTTCCCCTACACCACACACTCTCATCCCCCATCTTGGGACCTATCAAATCCCTGCCCCTAAATCTCTTTAACTTGAACTTAATGCTCATTCCTCCAGCTCTCCAAGGTATAAGTTACCTGAAGCACCACTTCTGGGTCTATTCTAATCACCCTCAGCGGAGGATTCCTTTGTTGTTTTCAGGGAACAAAGTGGAAGCAGTGTCCCCTAAGCTTACTTTATTTAGCCCAGGTACAGGAAAGGCTATTTATGCCTTTTAGAATATCTCTGAAAGCTTACTTCAGGACTAGTCAGAGGTGAATTAAACATTGTTGTTTCCTCCTGAGTACCTCAGACAGATGGAAACAGACTAAGGAGCCCATGTGATTGTTGTCCCAGAAGGGGAGTCAAGGTTCATAGAACATCTCTCCTTTACTTTAGCCACAGAGACCGGTCCAGTGATTAGGGAACTCTCAGGTGAGTAAACACCCTCTACCAGTCCATGTTAGCACCTTCTGAGAGCTGCCTAGAGATCTGAGAAGTTCAGCAACTTCCTTGTCCAGGTTCCCATAACCAGCCTGTGTCAGAGGCAGGCTGGAAATAGACCTTTCTGGTTTCAAAGTCAGCTTTGTATCACTGTACCAGCAGCTTCTGACACTTTATCTTCCTTACTTTCTGGAATGTAACTTGAGAACTTCAGAGGGTTTTAAAACCCCACTACAGATAGTTATAATACCTCCTGGGAACTAGGTAAATACGCCCTATGTATAGGTTGACTCAGTTACAATTCATAGGGATTACAGATTTAGAGCTACAGTGGACCATAAAGCCTATGGAATCCAACCCTTTTTAATTTTACTGAGCTGAGGAGAGGTTGTTACCAGCCTGAGGTCCCACAGATTAAAGGCCACCTGCCCAAGTGACAGAGACCGGATTTGAATCTGAGTCTTCCCAGCTTCAAGTTCAGCATTCTCTTCATCCATGGTACCATGGTGCTTCTTGTTAAATGGTTTGCCTGAGATTAAAGGTATGGTAGAGCAATCTGTGTCACCTTTCTACATAAACTGCTAGTGTCTTAACTCGTATTTATTAAGGTCTTCAAGAAGCCTCAAATTTGTCAAAGGTTTTAAGATTCCATGTACTATATCAAATATCAGATACCACCCTGGGTATTATTAAGTATCCATGTTTGTAATCTTTCATCAAGTTGCTAGGTGCAACAAGTTGCTTGCTTGTTATTTCACACAGTTTTAAACTTTATTTTCCCATCAGAATAATCAAAGTAGAAGTTTAAAGTTGCCTAGCTTTTAAAAGGTGTGGCAGAAATGAGGAATAGCAGTGAGGCTTTAGTCATCTGTCCAGAGAAGACTAGAGAGAAAGGAATAATATTCCCTCTTCTTAGAAGCTGTACCTCTTCTAGGTACAGTCCTAGATCACATGAAGTTTTTTTTTTTTTTAGCTTTCCCACCATACTGGTGTCTCCTGTTGAGTCTGTGATCCACTCAAGCCCCTAGATCTTTTTCAGACGCTGCTTTCTAACTATACTTCTCCCTTCTTGTACTAGTGAACTTGATTTCTTGAACTTGTGTAAGACTGCATTTGTCCTGTTAAATATCATCATATTGGATTTTGCCCAGGATTCTGGCCTTCTCAGATTCCTGACTTCGGCATCCAGTTAATTACCATTCCTGGTTTTGTTTCACCTGTTTGATAAGGATCCTGCCTTTCTACAAGTCTTTGGTAAAAATGTTAAATATTAAAAGGCCAAGCACAGTTCCCAGGGAGCACTACTCTGGAGACCTCATTTCAAGTTGACATGGAACCATCACAGTCAATCAAGAAATATTAATTAAGTACCTATTATGTGCCAGTCATTGTCCTAGGCGCTAGAGGTAAAATAACAGAAATGAAATACATCCTGCTTTTCTGCAGATTACATTTGGTTGGGGGAAACATAAAGAATCCATGTAAATAAACAAAATATTTGCTAAGTGAATACAAAGTAATTGGGGAAGACTTTGCCAGCTGGGAAGGTCAGGAAAGACTTTAGGAGGCAACATTTTAGCTAAATTTTGAAGGAAGCCAGGGATTTTAAGAGGTGGAGACAAAGCATTCTACGTACAAGGGACAGCCTGTGCCAGGGAACAGAATCAGGATGTGAAACACTGTGTACAAGGAGTCATTAAGAACTCCTCTTTGAGTCTGGCCATTCAGCTAGCTACAAATCCACATAATTGTAATCTGTTATACAACTCACATCCTGCCCCTCCCCAACACCCCTACCCTTACTCCAAGAACAGCATGAAAAACTTTTATCAAATGTTTTGCTGAAGTCTAGGTAAATTATTACTATTGTCTCACCCTCATCCACCAATTTATAAACCCTGTCAAAAAAGCAAATAACATTAATCTGGCATGACCTAGTCTTGATTCTTCTTCCACATAACAGCCTTTTTAAGTACTTGAAGACCCTTCTAAATATCCTTCTCCTGTTTTTAAAGAGCTATATTTAATTCTACTCAGGTAATGTAACATCTATGCTGTGAATCAGATTCTATGCTTTGGGTTAATTTGATTGCCTCCCACAAAAAGAAGATCTAATAGCATGGTTACAGCACATTCTCCAGGGTTAGAGAGCCACCACTGGGATCAATTCATACACATTTACTTATTTTTCCCTTTAATTTATTTTTATCTTCATTTCTACATTCTCACCCTCCCTCACTCCTTCCTTACCCATTAAGAAAGCAAGAAATATTATACTCATTATACATGTACAGTCACATAAAACATTTTTGCATTAGCCATGTTCTGAATAAAGAAAAATAAAGAAAAGAAAAAAAATATGCTTCAGTTTGCACTTGGAGTACATCAGTTCTCTCTCTGGAGGTAGATAGCATTTTATATCATGAATCCTTTGGGATGGTGGATCATTGTATTGATCAAAGTTACTAAGTTTTTCACAGTTGATTATCTTTACAACATTATCATTATTGTATAAATTGCTTTTCTCATTCTGCTCACTTCACTTTGCATCAGTTCATATAGGTTTTCCCAGGTTTTTCTGAAACCATCCCCTTCATCATTTCATTACAATAGTATTCCATCCCAGTCATATGCTATTGTACAGCTTTTCCCCAAACAGGGGCATCTGCCTAGTTTTCAATTCTTTGCCTCCACTACAAAAAGAGTTGCTATAAGTATTTTTGTACATATAGGTCCTTTTCCTCTGCTTTCTTTGTATCCCTCTCTTTTCTGACTTAAACATCCCCAGTTCATTCAACCAGCCTTCGTATGGCATGGTTTCAAGTTCCCTCAGCATCCTGGCTGCCCTCCCCTGGACATATTTGTTTGGCAACATTCTACCTTATGTGAAATGAATGTAATTCACTCACCCCAGAGTGCAGCAAGATGATTCTGTCCCTTGTTCTAGACTCTATCTCTTAGTACAGTCCTGAGCAGTTTTTGACTGCCATGGCAGACCATTCCCTCACATTGAGCTTATAGTTCTTTAAAACCTCCAGATCTTTTTTTTTTTTAATGATATGAACTGCTGCTTAGCTAGTTCTTCTGCCCATGATTCTACAGTCATTTAAGCAGAGGGGTTTTCACCGTGATTCTACTAGTAATGGAATCATGAGATCACAGTGACATAGAGGTCACAGTGCCTTTTCATCCCTTGCCTAGGTCTTTCACCTTTTGCATTTCATATATTGTAGGGACTCCTTGGATGTGTCGTTTCCTTAGTCAAGACATTAGACATACTTTTAACATACTTTTAGACCATTTGTGCCCCTCAGCCCCTCTGTATGCTCTCCTTCCTTGAGTCATTCATAGCTGACTCTCTGGCTTTGTTTTTGACAGTTCCCTTTGTATCTGCAAAAACATGACTGTACACACTTTGAGAGACTGGGGCTTCCCAAAGGACAGGAGGACTTACCTCAGGCTTTAGAAAGCAGAATTAATTTGCATAGTCCACTTATCGCTTCTGGTTTTTCTACTTAAGGTTAAGTAGCACAAGTCTATTTCCTCCCTTTGATAACAGGATCCTAGATCGAGAACTGGAAGTAACCTCAGAAGCCATTTAGTCTGTCAACCTTCATTTTACTAGTGTGGAAACTGAGGTCCAGAGAGATTAACTTATTTGCTCAAGGTAGCAAGTTTCAAAGACGGGAGTTGAACCCGGGTCCTCCGATTCTAGGACTGGTTCTCTTTCTACGATATCACATGCCTCCCTTCATGCTTTTATCAGGGGGCAAGAAGTTTTCAAAAATTAATAAAAATCTTACATTTTAAAAACTTCATCTTATACTTCAATAAAAGTTTTTTGTTTTTGTTTTAAATTTATTTAATGTATAGGGCATTGTCCACTAAAGTCTCTTGATGCCTTCTTTTAGCATGGAGATAACATAAGGTTCTTGAAGGCTGTAGCAGTGGCACTATAAGATCCGTCAGGTCTTCCCAAACCAGAAGCTTCAAGGATAAGTCCAGCTATGGCCTTGGTCTGTTGTGCCAGGACTAGCCTTGTCAACCAGTTGGCTACAGGATGATGGATTTTTTGGTCCATAGTAACTTTTGAAAACCAGAATACCAAGTTGTAGAAGAGTTGTTGATAGACATTGGTGGAGGGAATACCTATACCAACGAGAGGACCAGTTCTTAAAATTAAAGAATCATGGGGTAATTAGGTAAATGGTAATTAGGAATGATCAGAAGGTCTGGATTTTTCCTGTCTAATGGTTAAAATTTTGTTTCTAGAAAGCCTGATTCCATAATTTCTAGGTTTTTCAATTAGTTCAGTTTTTTTTCAGTTACTTTGAGTATGTTTATATATATATATATATATAATATGTGAAAGACACTGTGCCTAAGTTCTGTGGTGGCTTTGAGACCATCATCCCTTGCATCAAGGAGTTTACGATCCATATGGGTAAGTAAAACATACACTAAGACAACTGACAATACAAGGAAATGTATGCTGTGTGCCAAATGAGTGATTTATATAATAAGCAATTTAGGTGTTCAGAGGAAGGAGACACCACTTTGGGCCACGTAATCAGGTAAGGTGGGTAACATGAGCTGGGCTTTGAAGGATAGAATGGATTCCAATCAAGCAGTCAACCAGCCAGCATTTCTTAAATATTTACTATGTACCAGAGACAGTGCCAAGCTGTGGGGATACAGAGAGAAGATCAAAACAGCTCCTGCCCCTGAGAAGCTTACATTCCCTTGGGGGGAGACTACATAAGCACAAGATAGAGACTAGCAGTTGAGGGGGCCAAGAAAAGCTTTGTGCCAAAGGTGGCATTTGAACTGAGTCTTGAAGGAAGCCAGGAATTCTGGGAGTCAGAAATGAGGAAAAGCCAGATGAGGGGGAGAGGTGGGTGGGCAGGTGGGAAGGCGGGCAACAACCTGAACAAAAGCACAGAGGCCCTAGTGGGCATTATGTTATATCCATGCACACTCTCCGATGGCTCTGTGGCATCAGAGATTCAGAAGGTCCCTCCCGTGATGCAGATCCCAGCCCATCCTGTGTGACCCCAACAGAGGAGGGCCATGCAGTGTTACATCTGAATAAAATCTGAAGTGCCACTTTTCCACCCTCAGGACTGCCATATCCAAAAGCCCTGTCAAGCTAGCTACTCTGCTGCCTCCTTCCCTTTACCGCCAAGCTTCTGTAAGAAGGAGATTTGTAGCTACAATTTGCACAACCTCACCACCAATTCACCCTTAAGTATTCTCTTTGGCTTTAACTACATTGGAACTAACTCTCTTAAAAGGTCATTGGAACCTGCTAATTATCCAGTCCCTTGGCTTTTTCTTCCAACCTTGTTTTCTTTGTAGCATTTGTCATTATTGACCACCTCCTCTCCCATTTTTGAAAGTCTCCTTCCTTTGTTTTTATGAATAGTAATTTTTCAAATCTTCCTTTTAATTCTGAACTTGACATGAACACGTTCCTATACAAATAACAGATTGCATCTGAAACTGAATCTCCACTACATGTAGCTTTTTTTGTATATTCCAAATTTAACATGGTAGTTCCAATATCACCTTGGTTGTTTCTGTCCATCTGAACTTCCTTCTGTGTATTTTTAATGATTCATTGATATTCTTTTTTTTTTCTTCCATTGATATAATATCACTATTGCTATTTCTACTACCTCTCCTAATTCTCCTACCTCCCAGAAAACCCTCCATTTGTGAAAAATAAATGTAACTATATAGAATAAAAGCACACATTGGCTGTTTCTGAAAATACACATCTCAGGCTTTATCTCTTGTCTATCACCTGTCTAGTGAGACATGGGAACCATGACTCATTACTTACTAGTCTTGGGAATGTGATTGGATTTTGTGTCAATCATAATCCTTAAGTTTTAACAAATTGTTTTCTTTTACAATGCTATCATAAATGTATACATTTTTCTCCTCCTTCTGCTCATTTCAATTTGCATCAGTTTATTCATGGCTTCCCAGGTTTCTCTGAATCTGTTCTTTTAGTCATTCCTTTCAGCACAATAATATTCTTTGGTAATGTTTGTTGTTCAGTTACTCCTTTTTGCCCTTTTCACCCTATTACTGACTAAGTTGGATTTCCCTAGTTATAAATAGTCCTGCTCTGAGAAGTTGTTTAAAAGGAGCTGTAATTTTCCTGAAATTTTTTTTAAAGCTTCAAGCCCCCAGCCAGAGAAAGCAAAATATTCAATAGAAACTGCACTGTTAGATCGACTTCTCCCATTTCTCTGAGTTTATTCCTCCTTCAGTTAGTTGGCTTCTTATTTTCAATAAGTACACCCAAGTAGCAAGGGCCTTGTGGTTATAAAGACAAAGTAAATATTTAGAACAAAGACGAACAGACTTTAAACGTTCCCTGAAGGAAAGGCTTCTAACTTTTCTTGGGGCCATAAAGGAAGAGGAGCCATACAAGATTCCCTGTAGCCAGTATAGAGGAATATAGGGAGGGCAGAATTCAGCCCCTACAACTTCTGCCCAGATATTCTGTGTGCCTGTGCAAGCATATTTGATCTCAGATCTGTCTGTGGCCCCTTTCATTAGGCTCTTTCATTCTCCCAGCTTCTCAGAGTTTCTCCTAGCTACCCTTTGACCCCTGTTAAGGAGCTGGATTCCCCTTTGAGGCTCTCTCCTCAGAGGTGTGGCCTATCCTTCATTACATGGCATTATTTCCTTTCTTATTTATTCAATGGATTTATTAATGCCTCATCAAGGGATCAGTTGGTGTGGTCTAGTTATAAGGCCCCTGTTCTATAATTAGGTATGTGAAATACCAACTTCCTTAAAATTGTATTACATCTGTATGCCATAATTTGTTTAACCATTCTCCATCCGATGGGCACTTACTGTGATACAGCATTCTCTTGGTGTGACTCCAACTATTCCTTCCCTGTTTTATTCACTTTCTTCTCTTGCTCCTCATGCCTCTTAAATGTTGGCTTTCTCCAGGATTCTATTTTTCAGCCCTGTTCTCTTTTCTGTCTATGCATTTTCCTTAGGTAAACTTAGATATCACCATAACTTTTAATATTAACTCTTTATAAATGACTACCAAGTCTGTATCTCTAGTCCTGGCCCCCCTTTTATACTTTAGGTCAGCATTTCTAGCTGTTTCTTAGATACTTCTAGCTAAGTGTCTGCAGTACCTTCCTGACCCTCATTTGTCAGTTGTCAAGCCATGACTTCCCTGAGACCCTTCTTTTCTCTCCCCATTCCACAACCACCTGGTTCAGGCCCTATTCACTTCTTCCCTGCACTACTGCAATAAACTCAATAGTCTCTTTGCTTCAGGTCTCTTCTCTTCACTCCATCTTCCACAGGCTGCCATAGTGATGTTCCTAAATGTCACTCTCTAACTCAAGAAACTTCAACGCTTCTCTGTTGCCTCTATTATAAAATAGGAACTCTTTTTCATTTCATTGATTTTTATCTGCCTTTCCAGGCTCACCTGCTTCATGTACCCCATGGTCCAACCAAACTGACTTTCTTGCTTGTTTTCACACAGGCTATTCTACCTCCTATCCCTCATGTCTGAAATATTCTTACCTCTGTCTCTCAGAATCCCTAGCTTCCGTTAAAGCTTAAAGCTTAACTCAAACTGAACCAATCAAGGAAGAGATCCAGAATCACAGTGAATGCAATGCTCCACAACTGTAGTCCCCATCTCTACTCAGAGAGGAAATTGTGTTTCATCATCTGTCTTCCAGAACTAAGATTGGTCATTGCAGGTGTAGCGAGACTGTAACATGTGTGTCATTTGTGGCTTGCAGGGAGGTGGTAATAGATGGCTCTAGTCTTTTCTCCACCACTGTTCTCCAAAGAAGACTCTAATTCCTGCCAGGAGGGGAAGCAGGAGATGGAGTCAGAAGCTGACTTCTCTCCTCATCTGAACTAGAAGGATATCTATCTCCTCCCTTAAATCTTGTTAATTGAGGAGGTGTGGTTTTCAGGTTCAAGTTAAAGTTCTGATCACCACTCCTTAATGGGGAGCAAAGGACCTCAAGCTTTTATTCAGGGTTTCACTGCTTTCCCACCAAACGCCAGTTCCATAATGAACACACATAGCAAATAACAAGGAAACTCATTTATTTAAGTTGATAGCAAAACAGAAATCAGAGAAAGTATGAAGTTGAGAATACATGCCAGACAGTACATATTGAGGAAGCTCTTGGGAATGAAGTAATAACCGTTCCGCCAAGAGAAAAGATCTCAGATCTCATCCAAGAGGAAATTCCCTGAACTCTCAAGTGTAATGAGCTGGGAATGGGGGATATGATTGAAGTTCTACATAAAGGCTTCTTCCCAGAGCCTTGTTTTCCCCTTTAATAACCTCAAGTGGGGTTGGTTTTGCTCATCTCTCTTAAGAGTGGAAGACAAAAGAGTCTCAAAGGGCCTGAAGAGACTGGATCTTTTTCTTCCCTTGAACTCTGTGCCACATCGACCTCCGCCAGTGAGAAGAGAGTTGCATGCTGATGGACTTTGGGACTTGGGTTGTACCTATAATCTGAGATTTCATTCAGTCTGAGTTCAGATGCTTTATACTATTTTTTTCCCATTGATTTGTAACCATTGTGTATATTCTTCTGGTTCTACAGGACCCTTTCATAGGGTCATAGATTTAGAGCTGGAAGAGAATGCAAGTAATCAAAATCTGTTCTAGTCTCCTCATTTCAAGAACAGGATAAGCGAAGAGCTCTCTCATCTCCTCTGTCTAGTTAGTTGACAGAGCTTCTCTCTCTCCACAGCATCCCTCATACCCCTTCTCTTCGCTCACGTGTTTAGTGCCCTAGTGCAAGGCCCTCATCACCCCTACCCCAAACAATTGGAAGAGCCTCTGACTTAATGTGTTTCCTTTTCTCCAAGCTCTTGCTTCTCCACAAACCATCCTTTTCACTTCCACTAGAATTATCTTCCTCAAGATTAGGTTTGACCATGTCACTTCTCTGTTCAAAAAACTCCATTTACTATTTATTTTCTGTAGAACAAAATGTAAATTTCTCAGAATGGCATGCCTAATGCTCTCTGAAATCCTGGTTCTGATGTACCTTTCCAGCCTGATTTCTTATGACTCTGACACATTTTATATCCCAGCTAGTCTGGGCTAGGCACTACCCCTTGAATTCTGTATGCCATCTTAAACCCTGCCTGTTTAGACTTCTCATCCCCACTCTCATGATGTACTCCCTCTTTGACTATGCCTTTCAAAATTCTTCTCTTTCTGTGAGGTTCAGCTTAGCTCAGCTCAGCTCAGATACTATGTCTTTCATTCAGTTTAACCTGAACTTTCCAGCTAAAAGCGTTTGCTTTGTCTGCTTCTCTCTTTTGCAGTGATTTCTCCCTACCTTATAAGAATTCCTCCCTAGTAGAATATAAATTCCTGGGTCATTTTTTTAGCCTTTATCTCTTGAGTTGTTGCCTATAATAGGTACTTAATAGGTATTTGTTGAATTTATGTGACTTTCAGATGAAGAACTGTACCAAATGAAGCTAAAGTTTGAGCCTCTTTCCATTACCTACAACTACATCTGCCATCCTCACCTCACCATGTGACCTATTCATCTTTTCATCTTACTTAACAGTTCTTAAGTGTAGTGATAAAGACCTCATTTCAGATATTCTGTCCAGCTCTGTGTATCACAGTTTGAGAAGGACATGGATAAGCTGGAGAGTAGAGGAGGACAGAATGGTAACCTCCATGTCCTTGAATCCATGTCATGAGGGTGATTAAAGGAACTGGGGATGTTTTGTCTGAATATGAGACAACTCTGGGGGACATGACAGCTGTGCTCAAGTATTTGAAGGGCTCTTCTGTTTGGGTTCTAAAGAGGCAAATTTGGTCTTGATATTAGGAAAAACTTTTTTTTTTCTTTTTGGAGGGCAATTGGGGTTAAGCGACTTGCCCAAGGTCACACGGCTAATTTTTTTGTTAAGTATCTGAGGCTGGATTTGAACTCAGGTCCTCCTGACTCCAGGGTCAGTGCTCTATTTACTGTGCCACCTAGCCACCCCAGGAAAAACTTTTTAACTGTCCCAGAGTGGAATGGCCTACTTTGAAATATGATGGGTTTCCCTTTTCTTGGAGGTCTCCGAGTGGAGACCGTGAAGGAGCACTGACTGTCAGTGATATTATAGTTGTGGTCCTCTTGTGTAAAGGCAAATAAATAAATAGGTGCCAGCTTAGGTAAGGCAGAGGTCGAATAAGGATGTCTGTTTTTCTCTCAGTGTTCTGTCAGTCTGATGAACCCTCACAATAAAAAAAGAAAGAAGACCCCCACACACCGTCATTTAGCTTCCTCTTTTTTCAAGCTGGGAGGACAGAATCTGTTTGAACTCAGGGTTTGAAATTTTGAAGTCCCTATAAAATCAGATGTGACAAGGTCGGCCCCTGTACCTTACACAACTTTGGTCCAATTACTTATTAGTATATAGCAGAATAAAGGTTATCAACTCGCATTTAAGGAAGTTGCCTGAAAGCACGCTGCACAGCAAAGAGACAGCAACACTTCATGTGACACACCTAGTACAAAATACAGCATCACTTGGCAGGTTGCTTTAGAGACTGCAGGCCTAAGTCCCATGTAGGGTATGTCATACACACAGTTCACAGAAGCCAGCACATGGCCACAAACAAAAATATAACAATGGTAGAGCTGCTTGATGGCATGAGAGGCCAAATGGCAAGATTAAGCAAGGTTTATAACATAATGGATCTATGAAACAGGCACAATATCAAAAGAAAGAGCACAGCGTGGAACAGCAACCCGAAGTATCCTTGAACAATCCACATCTCTGTGAAGACATGTGATTCCATTCAAGATCATCACTGGCGTTATTGTCGGGATGTGTAGATGACCACACACTCAGTCTCATCTGGGACATTATCAGTGGGTGTCCTAACCCTCCTGTGACCTATCTGTACCTATACTTGTACTAGAGGATGGTAAGGGCTGATCATAATCCCCAACAGAACTCTAATCTTCTCCATCTAAATCTGACCTTATAAGGAGCTCAGGTAGGCTAGGAGTGTTACTGTGTTCTGAGGGGATTGTCTGGCCCCAAGGAGACTCTAGGGCAGCAGGACTAGGCTAGATTCAGTCGCATTTAAGTGTTTCTCAGCCTTGATCTGACAATCCCAGGAATCAGTCAATAAAAACTTAAGTGCCTACTATGTTCCAGGCACAGTGCTGAGTACTGGGGCTAAAAAGAAAGGCAGAAGACAACCCTTATTTTCAAGGAATTCACAATCTAAGCTAGCACACAAAAGAAAACTGTAGGGGAAAGAAAGGATTTTCTCCATCATGCTGGGAAAATCTAGGAGTGCAGCTAAGTGGGAAATGAAGAGATGGCTGAGCTGGGCTTATAAATGGAGGATGTGGGAGGAGAAGTCTCCACCCTCTAATCAGAGGGAGGGAGGGATCCCAGGGACAGAACTTACTGACCTCTGAGTTCTAGGGATGATGTAATCTTGCAGAGAGAAGAAGTTCCTGGGGCATGATGGAGAAACCATGTGGGAAATGAAGAGGCCCACTGACTCACCAGTGGACAATAAGCGATTATGCTAAACAATCTTGATGGCCCCACTAGTCTCAGGGGCTACTTTGTCAACACACAAGTTGCCTTGCCTCTCTGCAGCTGGACATGGAGTTGGCTTTCCACTGTTCTGCTGGGATTCTTGCCACCTTGTAAAAAGGCCTGGCGATGAACACCATTTATTTCTTTTAGTATTCTTCCGGGATGGAGATGTAACTGTGCTAAGTTTCATCTTGTGGGCTGCTCCCAGTGCACGTCCTACATCCCACTCATGCATCCTTTTATTTCTCAACAGATATTTTAGTCATGAATGTTTGCATTCCCTCGGTGCACCCCCCCCCCACAATACAAGTCAGTTGGTGTTTGGCTCTTGCCTAAATATCAACACATGGGGTATAAAGTGGGGTACATATACCAAGCAGAGCTGTACACATCCACAAGTCACATGCTGATACCACTGAGATATGTTCATCAGAGAGCAACTGAAATGTACAGTTTATAGGGCCCCTGGAGAGTTGTCTCCTCAAGGTTTGTCCTAGCCAGAGCTAACATCCCTTTGAGCGTTTTGCTTTCCTATTCTCTACTTGGTCCTGACTGGGTCCAGGTAGGGGGCCCATTCACTGAGAATCACCTCTCCCACAGTACTTTAGCAACTGTAGAGGCTTTCTGGTTCCTAGTTGTATATGCTTGAGCATACCTGGTGAAGAGGTCTGTTATCACCAGTATATGATTTATGTTCTTGAAAGCTCCTTCTAGAAATAGGAAATAAATGCAGACAAGTTCCCAAGGTTTGCTGGTATGTATGTTCTCTGAGTAACCAGCATGAGTTGGTAGCATTTTTCTTTGCACACAATAGGCACAAGCCTCCATATTTGTGGCTATCTTGGGCCAGTAAAATATGTTTCCTCTCTCTCTCTCTCTCTCTCTCTCTCTCTCTCTCTATATATATATATATATATATATATATATATATATATATTTTTTTTTTTTTTTTTTAAAGCAATCGGGGTTAAGTAACTTGCTCAAGGTTACACGGCCAGTTATTTCTGGGTGTGGTGCTGAGTGTCTGAGCCCGGGATTCGATCTCCAGGCCGTCCCAACACTGGAGCCGGTGCTCTTACTCGCTGAGCCACCTGGCCGCCCCTAAGCAATTGGGGTTAAGTAACTTGCTCAAGGTTACACGGCCAGGTGTTTCTGGGTGGGTGCTAAGTGTCTGAGCCCGGGATTCGATCTCCAGGTCTTCTCAACACTGGAGCCGGTGCTCTTACTTGCTGTGCTACCTGGCCGCCCATTGAGACTCCTTTCTTGACCCATATGGCCAAAATCATAATGTAGAGTTTTATTACAGAGGAATTTGCCTTGGGCAGCACCAACTGCTTCTTGGTATCACGTATGATCTGTTAGAGTGCATGGTGGTCTTCCATTGCCTGGCTCCAGCTCCTGCCATCTTCTTAGAAGTAAGGTGCTTTTTCAGAAGACACTTCAGAAGGCATTTCTCTTGTTAGTGTGTATGACCTTTGCCAGCTCTATGCTCTCCTCACTGTCATCCACAGACACCTGAAGTAAAGAATTTTGGTCAGTGAAGTAAGTGAGATTCTCATTTGTTGCTCCCTTGTTGTCTAGTGGAAGTCCCAGACTTTCAGCTCTACCACCTCCTGCTTCAATGCAGTTCTTTGGTTGTTACATTGAGTTCCCACTACCTCTTTAGGTGTTACCACAGCTTTACTGTCGTGTGGTCTTCTGGAGAGTGCATCGACATTCACATTTGTCTTTCCTGATCAGCAATGAATGCTAAATTCATAGGTAGCTAGTGGTGCCACCCATCTCTGGAAAACAGCATGAAACAGCGCTGGTCAGAATATATCAGTGGATTGTTGTCAGTTCATACTTGGAACTTTGCCCTATATGCATAGTCTTTAAATGTCTCTCTGATAGCCCACTTTAAAGCTGAAACTTCAACTTGTGGATGGGGTCAGAAGTCTCACTGCCATTTAAACTTGTCTTAAGAAATGCAACTAATTTTATATGTGAGCTTCACTTTGTTTCTACAGCAATAGCCTTCTAAGCTGGCATCTATATTCAAGAAGGAGGTTTGTTTGGATCAGCATAGGCCAAAACTAACTTATGTGTCCAGCAGTCAACCAAGCCTCTAAAAGGGTCTTCATGTCTGTCAGTCCAGAGGTCCCCAGAGGGGTTTGTTGGCTTCAAAACAATTTTGTGTTACTTATCTTTCTGCTCCTGTGCCTTTTCAATAACATATGCATGAATGAGGTCAGTCAGTAGTTTAGTAAGAGCAACATTTAAAAAAATAAATCTTTGATAGTAATCACCAAATTGAAGAAAAGCTCTTAGATCTCAGAGGATTTTACCCATGTCCAAGTCAGGAGCACCTCTGTCTTTTCTGGGTCAGTGCTCATACCATGTTGTTATATATCTTGTGACCCACATACTTGACAGAGGCTCCAAAAAACAGCCGCTTGTCAGCTGAAAGCTTCAGGCCATTTTCCTTTAGCTGATTCAACACTTTCATCAGTCTCTCTTCATGTCCTTCCAGGGTCTTCCCAAAGATAATGATGTCATCAGTACCTACACTTGAAGGTAATTCATGTCACCAACTACTTGATCATTCTTTTGGAAGGTGATGAGAGCCCCACAGACCATGAGGCATACATTTGAATTGGTAAAATTCAGTTGGACAAACGATAGCAATCTTTTCTCTACCACAGGAATCTGATAATAACCACTGATTTAATACAGCCAGAAAACCAATAGCTGATGACCAAAGACATCTTGAACCACTGGGATGGTATCCACTTTGGTTCTCTTATTCCAGGGGTGGGGAACCTGCAGCCTTGAAGCCACATGTGACCCTCTAGGTCCTCAAGTGTGGCCCTTTGACCGAGTCCAAACACCATAGAACAAATTCTTTTGAATAAAAGGCCACATGTGACCTCAAGGCCACAGATTCCCCACCCCTGACTTACTCAGAATCTGGTAGCTTAGATACATACATATTTCTGTTCTTCTGTAGTATGACCACTATGGGCTATGTGTTAGGCCCTTTATATTCTATGATGATACCATTTCATTTGCAGGTTTTTGACATGTTTTCTGAGATCATCCATCACAGATAAAAGTATCTTTCTAGATCTTTCCTGGAATGGTTGCAAATCAGTGAACTTGGTCTTGTGGGTTGCTCCCTGTACACATCTTATATCCCATCTTCTTGCTGAACTTATGCCTTAGCCATGCCTTTTCCTTTGGGTTCACTTCAGTAGTTGAGGAGCTAGGAGAGCCTTTTTGATGATTACTGTCACCACTGGACTATAATTCTTCAGTACACTTATGCACAGGCTTCATGGCTCTGCTTGTCTGTGAGCAATTAATATTTCAGGCATTTAGATCTATTTCACTTTGTTTTTTGTAATTTTGTAATAATAAAGTGTTTTATAATTGTATTCATGTGGTTCTTGTGTGTCTTGCAGATAGACTCCCAAATAGTTTATATTTTCTGGAGTTACTTTAAATGGAATTTTTTCTATCTCTTTTTTGCTGGATTTTTTCAGTAATAAACAGAAATGCTGATGATTTGTGTATTTTGTGTCCTGTAACTTTGCTAAAGTTGTTTATTGTTTCATTTAGTTTTTTAGTTAATTCTCTAGAGTTCTATAGAAATTATCATGTCATTTGTAAAAAGTGGTAGTTTTATTTCCCCTTTGTCTAAGCTTTTTACTTCAATTTCCTTGTCTTGTCTTATTGCCGTAGCTAGCATTTTAAATATAATATTGAATAGTAGTGGTGGTAATAGACATCATTGCTTCACCCCTGATCTTATTAGAAAGGCTTCTAGCTTATCCCCATTACAGATAATGTTTGCTTTTGGTTTTAGATAGATATTACTTAGCATTTTAAAGAAAGTTCCATTTATTCCTGTGTTTTCTAGTGTTTTTTGTTTTTTTTTTAATTGGAATGGATGTTGTATTTTGTTGAAAGGCTTTTCTGCATCTATTGAAATAGTCATGTGATTTTTATTGTTTTATTATTGATATGGTCAATTATACTTATAGTTTTCCTACTATTGAAACAGCTCTGCATTCCTAGTATAAATCTAGCCTGGTCGTACTGCATGATTTCAGTGATATATTGCTGTAATATCTTTGCTACTATTTTATTTAATTTTTTTGCATCAATATTCACCAGGGAAATTAGTTTGTGATTTTCTTCCTTTGTTTTGATGTTCTCTGGTTTGGATGTCAAGAACATATTTGTGTAGGAATTTGGGGAGAATTCCTTCTTTACCTATTTTTTCAAACTGTTTACATAATATTGGAATTAATTATTCTTAAATATTTGATAGAATTCACATGTAAATTCATTTGGTCCTTTTTTCCCCTTAGGGAGCTCATTTATGGTTTATTAAATTTCTTTTTCTAAGATAGAGTAATTTAAGTATTCCATTTTATATTCTGTTAATCTGCTAAATTTATATTTTTGAAAATATTCATCCACTTTATTTAGATGGTCAGTTTTATTGCTATCTATTTGGGCAAAATAGTTCTTAACTGCTTTTATTCCATCTTCATCGGTTGTGAATTCATCCTTTTCATTTTTGATATTGGTAATTTGTTTTTCTTTCTTTTTTCTTTTTTTTTTTTTTAAGCAATTGGGGTTAAGTAACTTGCTCAAGGTTACACGGCCAGTTATTATTTCTGGGTGTGGTGCTAAGTATCTGAGCCCACATTTGATCTCCAAGTCATCCCAACACTAGAGCCGGTGCTCTTACTCGCTGAGCCACCTGGCCTCCCCTACTTCTTTCTTTTCTAAAAATAAAATGCCCAATGACTTATTTACTTTATTGTTTTTAAACCAGCTCCTAGTTTTATTTATTAGTTCAACGTTTAATTTTTTAATGATAAATTTTTATTAATCTCTCATTTGATCTCTATTTCTATTTTGGTGTTTAATTGGGAATTTTTAATTTGTTCTTTTTCTCGTTTTTTAGTTACATATCAAATTTGTTGATCTCTTTCTCTCTTTTGTTGATTTTAGCATTTCATATTTCCCCCAAAGTACTGCTTTAGCTTCATCCTACAAATTTTAGTTTCTTGTCTCTGTTGTTATTATCTTTAGGAACAAATTACTGACTGCTTCAATGATTTATTTTTTCACCCACTTATTTGTTAAGATTAAGTTACTTTTCAATTTTTAATCTGTGCTTCAAAGACTCTATTGGATGTCATTTTTCTTGCATTATGATCAGAAAAAGGTACATTTAACATTTCCGCTTTTCTGCATTTGTTTGTGAGGTTTTTAATTCCCAAATACATGGTTAGTTTTTGTAAAGGTGCCATGCACAGCTAAGAAATAGGTATGCTTTTCTGTAACCCAACTGTGTGTGTATATTTAGTTTTCCCTCTTGGAACCAGTTCAGAGGAGAGTAAGGCAAGTATTGCTTGCTCACCACCACACCCCATTCTCCTTCCCATTGCATATATTCTTCCCTGCATATCCCATTTATGTGAAATAATTTTCTCTATTCTTCCTTTCTATTTCCCCTTCTCCCAGTGCATCCTTTTCTTACCCATCTGTTCTTCTTTTGGATTCATCCCAACATCATAGACTCACACCTGCACCATCTGTCTAAGTAGACTAATAGCTCTAGTGATGATAAAGTTCTGAGGGGTTATGCATATCATCTTCCTATATTGGAATTTAAACAGTTTAATCTTGTTTGGTCCTTATAATTTCTTATTCATGTTTCATTTTTTTGTACTTCTCTTGAGTCTTGTGTTTGAATTTAAAATGTGTTATTCAGCTCTGTTCTTTTCATTAGGAATCCTTGAAAATCCTCCATTTCATTAAATATCCATTTCCCCTCTGTAGGATTATATTCACCTTTGCTAAGTAGGTTATTCTTGGTTGTAATCCTAGCTCCTTTGCCATCTGTAATATCATATTCTATGTCCTCTATTCCTTTATCATGGTAGCTGCTAAATCTTGTGTGATCCTTGTATGACTCCATGATATTTGAATTATTTTTTTCTGACTACTTGAAATACTTTCTCCTTGACACGGAAATTCTGGATTTTGACTCATATAGTCCTAGGAGTTTTCATTTGGACTTTCTTTCAGGAGGTGACTAATAGATTATTTCAATTTCTGCCTTGCTTTCTGGTTCTAAGATATCTGTACAGTTTTCCTTTACAATATCTTAAAATATGGTGTCTTGACTCTTTTCTTGTTGATGGCTTTCAGGTAGTCCAGTGATTCTTTTCCTTTTTTTTAGAGGCAGTCAGGGTTAAGTGGCTTGCCCAGGGTCACACAGCTAATAAATGTCTGAGGCTGGAATTGAACTTTTGTTCTCCTGACTTCAGGGACAGTGCTCTATCCACTGTGTTATTTATCTGTCCCTTAGTCTAGTAATTCTTGAATTATCCCTCCTTGATCTATTTTCCTGGACAATTATTTTTCCTATGAGGTATTTCACATTTTCTTCTACTTTTTTAGTCTTTTGACTTTGTTTTATTGTTTCTTGATGTCTCTTATAGTCATTAGCTTCCATTTGGTTAATTCTGATTTTCAAGGAGTTATTCTCATTAGTATTTTTTGTGTTTCTTTTATCAAGCTGTTAATTTTGTTTTCATAATTTTCTTGCATTATTCTCATTTCTTTTCCCAATTTATCCACTACCACTCTTATTTTATTTTTAAGATTTTTTGCCCTTTTACAAATTTTTTCTTTAACTCTTTTAGAAATTCTTGTTGGGCTTATATTTAATTTGCATTTTTCTTTGAGGCTTTGCCTTTAGAGGTTTCCAAGTCATTGTATTCTTCTGTGTTTATGTCTTGAGCTTCTCTGTCACCACAGTAGCTTTTTATGGACAGGTTCTTTTGTTGTTGTTGTTTGCTCATTTTTCCAGCCTCCTTTGTGCCTTTGGATTTTATGTTAGCGTTGGACTCTACTTACTTCTGGTGGTGGGGGTGAGGGGTGGGGGTGGGGTGTTTCTGGTCTGAACTTCTGTCTTTTATGGCCTTCTACTATTTTCACAATTCAGACTGGGGGCCTTCTAAGTTTTTGGTGCTTCCAAAGTGCTGTGATCTGAGGAGAGGTATGTTTACTGCCCTCTTAGTCTGATCTCTGCACATTTCTGATCCGGGTTTGGGTCTGTTGACTTGTGTGTAGTTGAGTTTCCATAGACTGTTGCTAGACTCAGTCATTGTTAGCTCACTGGAAAGTTCTGCAGATTCAGAGTCACTGAACTGCTGGTTCCCCCTTTTGGGGAAACCAGTCAGTTTTTGTCTCCTGCTCTATTTTATTCTATTTCAGGTGTATGTGCAGATCTAAAGATTTAGAACTGGGGCCTCATTCTGTTCTTGGGCTTAGAGCTAGGGCTCTGATTCCTTGTGACCTTTCAGCTCCTGCATTTGGAACCCAGCACTAGGTAATGAGTAATAGAGCTGTCTCATGGCTCCAGTTCCTGCTCCAGGAGTCTAGTACAGGGGTCCCCTGGGATGTCCTTCATCCCTGGTATTCATGCCCTTGCTATCCCTGGGTGCTGGGGCTTCTCCCCGCTGGTATTACCACTGCCACAGCCCTGTGCTGCTTTCCTGCTGTCACACTACTGCTGCTGTGTTGTGCTGTGCTCCTGGCCAGCCCCCACCCCAGTGTCCGCAGACTTGTTCTATCTTTCTAAACTATTTGGGGTTGGAAAAATGACTCTCTGTGACTTTTTCTTGGCTTCCCAATCAGAATTCACTTTGGTGTGCTTTCTAGGTCATTGTGGAGGAGGTTGTAGAGGAGCTAAGGCAAACATGCTACCTCTCCTTTCACCATCTTGACTCTTCCCCTTCCCTGTGTTCCTTTTTCTTTCCCTCTCTCTACCTCTCATCCCTCCCTTTTCCCTTTTCTCTCTCCTTTTCCCTTCCCCTTGTTCTCTCTTTCCCTCTCTCCTCTCTGTCTCTCTGTCTCTCCCTCCTTTCCCCTTCTTCCCTCCCTGCTTTCCACTCTCTCCCTTCTTTCCTCCCCCTTTTTCTCTCTCTTTGCTCCCTTCCTCCTCCCTCCCACTCCTTTCTTTTCCCTTCTTTCTCTCTCCTTCCTTCTTCCTTTTCCCTTCTCCCCTTCATTTTGTATCCCTGGCCACTGTCACAACTGGCTATTTAATATGTTTGTTGATTGCTTAATTGATTACAAAAATTTGAATTTTGAATATTTTCATTTTTCTTTTCCAGGTATTGGAGGAAGGAGGGAAGCAAAACACAGGGCTAAATATCAGGTAATGCTGTTTTAAAGTTATATTTGTAACACAATTTGATATGCACAATAGCGTTTCAATATATCTGGCAGGATAAGAGAACTCATCACCTGCCTTTGTTCATAATAATATAATATCAAACTTTGGCTTTCATATTTAAATTTTATGATGTTCTTACTCTCTTATAAGTAATTAGAATGCTATCTATATCACCAGCTGAAAAAAATTGTGTCAAAACTGCTTGCAAATGTGTTACTTTATCTGACGTAGTTTGCTTGATATGGAAAGATATATTTTGAAAGCTGTTAAAAATAAGGTGAATTATGAACCATATTTTTGGTGACCTTCTGGGCTCTAGAAGTCAGCTCCAAATTATGGATTTCTTTAAGAATTCAGTGAGGGGAATTTAGTTTCCTTTGACTGCCAGCTCCTTAGGCTTTACTATAGGCTGCTTCCCTCATAGAGCTTGGACTGAATGCACCAGTTGACTTTATAATGTATTGCATTGAGAACTGCTTTAATTCATACCAGTTATTCCAAACACTATCTGTCTGTCTGTCTATCTGTCTGTATGTCTATTGCTATTCGTTTGCTTAGTCTAAGCCTATTTTATAAAATTTTCCAAGATTTTAAATAGTCATGCAGATAACAAGCATTTATTAAGTGCCTATTATGTAACAGACACTGTGCTACATGCTGGGGGTACAAAGAAAGTCAAAAGACAGTCCCTGCCTTCAAGAGAGTTTACAGTCTAATGGAAGCAACACCATGGAAGCAGTTATATGCATATAATACATGGAGAGGAGCAAATAAAGATAATTAGTGGAGGGAACATCAGGAGAGAGCTGAATCTGATCATGGCGTGTCCTGGGTAATCACAGGATCACACATTCTGAGCTAGAAAGGATCTCCTCTTACAGATAAGGAATCCCCTGGAGGTTAAGAGATTTTCTGAAGATCCCACAGCTGAGCAGATTGCAGTCAGGGTTTGGATCCAGGTCTTCTGATGCCAAATCTAGCATTCTTCCCAGCACACCATGTTGCCTCTCATAGTGCAGTGTTTGAATCTTCAGTTCTGGTGAAGCCAAAATATACTCTGAGCACATTCATCCTGATCTGAGGCTCAGCACAATAATGGCAGCATAGAGACAGCCTGGTGGAGTGGATAAAAGCTGGCAATCTTTTAACCTCTCCACACTCTAAGCTGCTATTTGATCCTGTCAGTAACTAAGCATTTATTAAATGCCTGCTGTGTGCCAGTCACTGTGCTAAGAACTGGGGATACAAAAAAAGAGGCAAAAGACAGTCTCTGCCCTCAAGGAGCTCACATTCTAATGAGGGAGATGGCATGTAAGCCAATATATACAGGTGGGCTATAGACCATATAAATAGGCAAGACTTAAGAGAGAGATGGTGCTGGAATGATTGGGAAAGATTTCTTATAGAAGATGGGATTTAGTTGGAACTTGATTATAAATTACAGATGCATGATCAGTGGAGGGAGTTTTCTTTAAGGAGACTAACTAGAGAGTTCTTTATACCAATAAAAACTCAGCATTGTCTCCTCCTAAAACAAGCAAACCTACAACTTGCTAGCCAACTGGAAAGGACTAAAGCAATCCGTTGGCAGTCATAAATAAGATGCCAGAAAGCTTCTCTACACTTCTTCTAATGAACATTTGACATATGAAATGAGACACAATTATCCATAAAAATTTACACAAGATGGTTTTATTGCCAAGTGTTGTTTACTATTGAGGCTGGTTTAGTTGATGTAAAATCAGGAAAATAAATCTATTTGTTTTACATTTTGAATCTCAAGGTAAGCTTTTGAAATTCTCTAAGATATCTGGTATAGAGGATTAGAAACCATTTTTTCTCTTGCTGAATTTTATTACCATTATAGTTGGCTTACCTGATATAAAATCAGGGAAATGTATCTATGCTTGTTTTATATTATAAGTTATAAGGTAAACTTTTAGAGTTCTGCAAGATTTCTGATATAGATGGTTAGAAGTCATATTTTCTTTTGCTGAATTTTATTTTTCTATGGATTTGTTTAGAATTTATTTTAAAGAAGAGGTGATAATGCACCATGGCAGCGGTCCTCAGAATGTCCAGCTCCAGAGGTCCAGGTCCTTCACAGGCAGTGAAGGGGAAGACCAACAGTCACATTCAAATCTACCCCAGTCCCCTGCAGCCCCATTTGCTCCTTCAGCAAGCCCGTCTGCACCACAGTCACCCAGTTACCAAATACAGCAGCTTATGAGTAGAAGTCCAGTAGCTGGTCAGAATGTAAACATTACACTTCAGAATGTTGGACCAGTAGTTGGAGGAAACCAGCAGATCACCCTGACCCCTTTGCCAATCCCCAATCCCACTTCCCCAGGTTTTCAGTTTAATTCTCAGCAAAGGAGGTTTGAGCATGGCTCCCCATCCTACATTCAAGTCACCTCCCCATTGCCCCAACAAGTCCAGTCTCAGAGCCCAACCCAGCCTACCCCTGGGCCAGTGCAGGCCTTACAGAGTGTGCGGGCAGGCACTCCTGGCCCGGGACTGGGTATTTGCAGCTCCAGCCCCACTGGAGGCTTTGTGGATGCTAGTGTCCTTGTGAGACAGATCAGTTTGAGCCCTTCAAATGGCGGACACTTTGTGTATCAGGAGGGCTCAGGCATTGCCCAGATTGCTCAGGGAGGACAGGTTCAACTCCAGCATGCGGGGGCCCCTATTACTGTTCGAGAACGCAGACTTTCACAACCTCATACCCAGACAGGCGGCACCATTCATCATCTTGGACCCCAGAGTCCAGTTGCTGGTGGTGCCAGCATGCAGCCTTTGACTAGCCCCAGTCATATTGCAACAACCAGCTTGCCACCCCAGATCAGTAGTATTATTCAAGGACAGTTGATTCAACAGCAGCAAGTACTTCAAGGACAGCAGCTGAATAGACCTATGGGATTTGAGAGGCCTTTGGGTGTCTTGATATCTGGAGTTGGAGGCTCTTCAGCCTTTGGGATGACTTCACCACCCCCTGGACCCACCAGCCCTTCTAGAGCTGCTGTGCTACAGGGTCTTTCCAACCTTCCTCTTGCTCCTGCAGGAAGTATGGGAGTGAAAAAAGTACCTAAAAAATTGGAGGAAATTCCACCAGCGTCTCAAGAAACAGCTCAAATGAGAAAGCAATGCCTGGATCATCATTACAGAGAGATGGAGGCTTTGAAAGAAAATTTTAAGGAATATTTGATTGAATTATTTTTCTTGCAACATCTTCAAGGGAATATGATGGATTTCTTAGCTTTTAAGAAAAAACTGTATGGACCCTTACACACCTATCTTAAACAGAATGATTTGGATTTTGAAGAAGAGGAGGAAGAGGAACAATCTGAAGTCATTAATGATGAGGTAAGAAGTCTAATACTTAATGACATGTACATTATTAGATGTACAATGGGTATACTATGTGTGGCATAAATTAATCAGTGAAATTTATGAAAATTTTGCTTTTAAAATATAATTTTGAAATACTGCTATATACATGGGATATCAGTAATTTTCTTTTGAATGAAATTGCTATCGAGGATAATGCTAGTCTTTAGATATTTAAGTGAAAAAAAGGTTCTTGAACTAGAAAATACCAAGTATGTAACTAGTGTTCTTCCCATTTTCAAGGTGTAAGCTTTAGATGTGCTTTTGTGTAGGAAAATCTACTAGTATTTGTTCTTGATGCCGGATGCTTTGTGTGTCTTGCTTTCTTTCCAAACCTCTCCTATTTCTAGTATTCCTTCAGTTTTTTTTCTGATTATATTAGAATGAAAACCTCAATTTTGATGTCATTGATCTCATTTAACACCTACTACTTTCCCTTGTAGTAAGGAAGATGTGTCCTGGGTTTAAGGATGGTTATAGATAATAGCAACAACCTATGGGAGAAGCTTTGATAGCACTGGGGACTTTGGTAGCAGCAGGAAGAAACAAGTGTTCAAAACTGAGGATTCTAAATCTGTGATGAATAAGGAGGGTGTCCTTTTAGATCTGTCCATGGAAAATGTTAAGTCTTAAAAGCTGCAACAGGCTAGATCCTAATATTTAAGCTAATTTTTCTATAAATTCCTAGGGTTTTAAATTTAGAAGCAGTCATATAGAATCTAAGCTAGAATCTTGAAGGGATAACATAGTAATTTTTTGTGGTGAGGAAGGGGAGGCAATCGAGGTTAAGTGATTTGTCCATGGTCACCCAGCTAGTAAGTGTCTGAGGTCAAATTTGAACTCAGGATCTCTTGACTTCAGGGCCAGTGCTCTATCCAGTGTACCACCTAGCTACCTGAAAATGTGGTAGATTTAAAACTTTAACTATTTTCTCTTCTTGTGTATTTGAAGAGTGAATCCTTCATGTTAAATTCTGTTGGAAATATTGAAAGAATGTTTATATGAGGGATTGATGTCAGAAAATAAATCACTATACAGGTCTAATCTTGAGAATACAATATCTCATCAATTTTTAAGAAAAAAAGTTTTATTTAAAAAATGCTTTAATTCGGTGTTTCATAAATATAGCAGGCCTTTGCTTGGTATATGCTACAGATATAAGGAAAGATAGGATTTTAGAGTTGAAAGAGACCTTAGAGGTGACTTCTTCTGACTCCTCAATTTGCAGTTAAGGAAACTGCCAGAAAATCCCAGAGAAATTAGGTAATTTACCCAAGATGATTATGATTATGAGACTTTCTCATCACTGTAGCCAGATCAGAGAGTTTGCCAGGGTGCTGAGAAATTACATGGTTTATCAGGGTCCCCCAGGCTAGCAGAGGTGACACTTGAAGCCAGGCCTCCCAGATACCAGATATTCTCCTCCAACCCAAGGTCATAGAGCTAGTAAATTGCAGAGCTGGGAATCTGAATTCAGGTCCTCTGTCTCCATATCCAAAGCTTGTCCTGCTATATATATCAGTTGCCTTTTCACTTTTCTGTAATACTTTCAGGTTGATAAAGCACTTTTCTTATGCCCCTGTACAACAGGTTGTAGCTTAAGTGTTGTTATCACAATTTTATAGATGGGGAAACAGACTCCGAGAAGTGATTTTTTTTAACAACCGTCAGAACAGGGATTTGAACTGAGTTCTCCTGATTCCAAGTCCATTGCTCTTTCCGCCACCAACCAGCAGTTTGAAAACTTTGTGATCTCAGGACCTTTTATACTCTTAAAAGTATCGAGGATGCAAAGAGCTTTTGTTTATGTGGGTTATGGCCATTGATATTTACCATGTTATCAATTAGAACTAATGACATCTTAAAATATTTATTAACTCGTTTAAATTAACCATAATAAACCAATTACATGTTAACATAACATATTTGAATGGAAAGTAACTAAAACAAAAGTAAGAAAATAATAAAAATAACAAAACAATTTAGTGCAATGAGTGTAATTGTTTTACATATTTTTCGTAAATCTTTTTAAATGTCTGAATTAGTAGAAGACAGTTGGAATTTCATATTACATCTTCATTCAGTCTGTTGCAATATGTTGTTATGGTTGAAGTATATGATGAATATCAGTCCTCATATAGATGTGCAATTGGAAAAACAAGGAGCATTTTAATAGGCTAACAACATCTTAATATTATTAGGTGTAAGAAACAAGTACCCTACCAAGAATTCCACATTTAGTGAATTCGGGAAGAACAACTTTTATTTAACATTCTTGGGAATGGATAACCTGGCAGACACACTTGTCGTGCAAAAAACCACAATCTTTTATCTTTCTGTCCTGAACGCAAATCCCTCCTCTGGTTCTCCATTGACTGGGTATTGCAGAGTTTACAACCTGTCTGAGATGCCTAAATTATCCCACCCCCAAACCCCTGTGTGGGTCTCCGCCCCATTCACATTTCCCATTTCCCGCTTTTATGCACCCCCCCATCCTAATTTTCTTTATACTTTATTTGGTAAAAGAATGACATGCCATAAATACTTTAAATCCCAACTCAGGTTGTCTTTATCACTCAGAGTTTCCCTTACATTAACATGAGGAAAGTCCCATTATTCAAGACAGTGTCTTGAGTTAATGGGCCTCATCCTTAATGGAGCTTCACCTGGCCTAGTAGGAAAAAGGCTTTCTCAAAGAACAAAGAAGGGAATGTCTGCTCTCAACCTCTCCAACTTCTCTCTCTACAATAGTTTACTTCTTGCATTAGCTGTCTTAGATTTCACAAGTCATGTATCACATGATTTCTATGGAAACAAAAGTTCAATCATCCCTTGCAATCTCTCCTCTTTTTGTATCCAAAGTTTTGTTTCCCCATCTTTCTCAAATCTAGTTAATGCTTCCTCACTCTCATATGAATTCTTCTCCTCACACATCTCCCCTTTAAGGAAGTATAGATCATTCTGAGCAAATATGGCAAAAGGGGGAAAGAGGAGAAGTTGATCAACACATTGACAAATCAAAGGGAACAGTCCCTTTAGTAAGTACAGATACAGAGACCCAAAAGAAAAACAATAAATTGTCCTTTTAAGACTCAGAAGTCTCATCTCATACAGCTGTGGGGGTGGGGTGGAGCCACGGGAGACAGACATCATCTGAGGAAGTTTTCTGGTCTGAATGCTGTTGGGGCAGTCTCCAGTAAAGTATCTTCTTGTAGAGGTCCTCTTGACGTACAAATTAATCTTGACCTAATTTTAAATTACCATTCAACCCTCATGTCTCTATTCTTATGAAATCAAAACTGGAACGTTGGCCAATTGTCATGTTTAAGAATCTCACGTGAGAAAGAAAAACTAACAGAAAAATGACAACCCGGTTTTTATACTTTGCATTGCTTCCAGTTTTTACATTTTACATTAATCCATTATTCAGTCCCCCATCAAGAGGATGAGATTCCACCAAGGAATTAATAACAGCTTTTAAGGCATTTACAAGATAGACCACAAGTCATTCTTCTTTTAACAAGATTGAGCAGAATAATATCCTGGTTTCACAAGCCCTTGACCTAAATATCTCCACACCATTAGGAGGAATTAAAGGACCCTAACTTATACAGGAATATATATATATATATATAAAGATATTTACATATATAATATATATATTAATAACAGATATCAAAGCTGAATAGTTAGTTGTTGTTTGGGCTAAAATTCTAAGTCAAATAACTCAGTCTTACACTTATATCTTACTATAGTAACTTCAGATGTTCCAGAAACCAATCTACTATTTAATAGATTTGTTGTGTTCATAAAACTTTTGATTATAGAAATTTGCTATAAAAGAGTAGGGACATAATTAAAATAAGGTAACAATATTTCCCTAACTTCATGTCAATTCCAGGCAGAAGTTATGTAGGCTCCAGCTGTATTGAGCCAGGCTTAAAGTCTGCCAGGTGTCATAGTGGGGATATTGAATCTGGGGAATTCTACCTCAGCTCATGTGGAATAGTTCTCCCAACCTTCCCAGGAGATCACTCTCTGCAGTTCAGAGAGGCAATTTATTGACCCCACAAGGTTGCTGTCATCATGGATCAATGGCTCAATAACATTTCTTGATAACTATACCTGGGGTCAGACTCAGGATAAAAGTCAGTTAATAGTTCCATAAAGTCTTGAATAGCAAGTTCCAAAAATCAGTTTCAGAAGTGACTGTAATCTCACATTGGTTAGGGAACTTCTTTAAAGTGAGTCTTAGGTAGTTTGCTTGCATTTCTATAATGTTCTAGTTCCTGATTAAATAATAACATAAAATCAAATTTCCCATTAAGATCATAAATTACTACTCTAATAGATTTGCATCTGTTTCTTGAGCTTGTTTATTCTTCCCTACTCAATCTGGAAGAATAAGATACTTCAGGAATTAAATCTTATACATATAGGTTCAACACTAACTTTCACTTACATTTATGATCCATTACACAGCTCAGACTCACATCACAAGCCATGAACTTTCTCTTCCTGACAATCAGGCTATATACATAGACTGTGTCTACTGCTCCATAATCTACCAGTTCAGTGTTTTCTCTAACACCTAAAATGTTCTTTTCTTCTATCTCTTAGAACTAACCTTCTTGGAATACTTATCTTATTTACTCATTGAAACTTAGACCCTCACTCTAACTTTTCTTACGGCTTTGCTCCAATATTTTCAGGGACTACTTTTCCTCTTACTGTTCAACTCTACTCCTCCCAAACACCTTTCATGGACCAAATCCTGTATTTCTTCCAAATACCACTTATCTCTGGTTTCCTCTCCATAACACCTCATGCTGCATCTGAATCCTGTCCCCAAACCTCTCATCTCTCCCCATAAAAACCCTCTAGGTCTTTGGGAACCACAGAACACACTGTATAAACATATTCTTTGCACACTAATAACAAACTTTGAACGAAGTTAACTTTTCCATTAATGCAAAACTATTCCATAAGTTACCTCCCTCTAAGAAAATTGTACTAAAATTCTTTTCCCCAAACTGTAGATGTTTCTGATTTAGTTTTAATAAGTAATAGAATAACAGTTAGGTCCCTCAGTCAGTTGTACCGATACCCAATTATTCTTATGTAATTTTGAAATATATAAGGACCTTATTCCATATAGAAATTTATCTCTTAAATACACACTTTATTACAGTAGCTCAAATGTATTTGAACCTATAGCCTTAGTCTATAGCATAATGATTCAACATTGTGTTTGTACCTTTGTTTCACAAACTTGTTTTCCCTTTACCTCATTATTCCCTTATCATTTAGAAAGAATGTTCTATTCCAGGGATTTACTCTTTCATAACTATGCAAGAGTAATAATTTACCCAACTGTTTGGGATATAGTATGACTACCCATTTGGATTAAAAACAGCAAGATTTCACATACTTGCATTGTGCTCACATCTTTCATGGACCACTTGCATACCACATTCTGATTACAGAAATTTGCCATAAAAAAGGAACATCAAGGCCAGAACTAGATAGAGCATCACAGTTTTCCAAACATGTAGTATCTTGTCCACCTCATAGCCAGACTCAGGAATAGTCAGGTGAAAAACATTCCTTTTCAAAGGAACACAATAGAGAAACTGAGCCAGGAGGATCCCATCCTAGGCTGAGGCTAGGATTGTCTTCTTTTCCAGATTCAGATCTCCACCTGTAACAGTCACATTCTCTCTGAGTAGCTTGTGACATTTCTCTCAGATGGTGGATTATTGACTATTGATTATCGATGGATTCTGATGATCTATTAGACAACTCGAAACACAATTCATTATGGTCCCATGAGCTTTTACCTCAGATGGCAAGTTTTTCATTAATCAAAAATTTACCAGGACTCATATTTTAAAATTTAAATTTGTCCTTGTGTGAAAGTCAATTACTAGAGATCATTTCCATATACTTGAAAGTTCTCAACGAGCCTCCTTGTTTAGAAACTCCGTTAACTCAAACAGTCTCCTTAGAGCTGCTGGGTGCTGTACTTTCAACTAGCACTGAGGGCTGCTCTGAATGGGCAGAATCCTCCTTTCCACACACACACCAAGTAATCAATGATTAGCTTTATGGTTTAGCGTTAAAGCAATAACCAACAATATAACCAAATTGTTCTAGCTGTAACTTAAGCAATAAACTTCAGGCAGCATCAAATGTTTTTCCAGATCATATGAAAATTATACTGGCAGACTTCTTTATCTTGACCCATCCCCCTTCATCCTTTCCCCAGGGCTGTTACTGTGTGCTGAGCCCCGATACTTCCAGGATGTAGCAGCTGCCCCTCCCCCTTCTTCCTTTTGCCTGGTGGGGGAAGGTGAAACTCTCTTTTCCTAATCTGATCTGGGATGAGGTTAAGAGCAAAATTCAGGGCTGTTTGCAATCCTTCGAGATACCCAGGGGGAAGGGAAGGAGGTTGTTTCACAATTCCTTAATGATCAATTCCAAAACTTCCAGAAAATGCTAAGAAGCCTTTAGCTTGTCTCAACTTTTTCACTTCTATGTCCACCCCTCAAAAACTTAGAGTGGGGCATTGAACCTTTCAGACTGACATTCATGAGACTAGTGCCATATATATTATGTAATATGCTATATATGTGTGTGTATATGTATATATACACACACATATGTATATATAGTATACTAGTATATATACTCTCTATACACATACATACATAAATAAATACATCCACACACATATATGTTTATATATATATAAATACACACACATATGTCTGATACTCTTGGCCCTTTAAAAGGAAATATCCACAAATTCATATATTCCCTTAAAAAGACATGTGGCTGTATATTCCCAGCTCAGAATAAACTTTTCCTCTACTTCCTTAAAAAAAAAAAGCTGAAGAGGGTGGCTAGGTGGCACAGTGAATAGAGTGCCAGCCCTGGAGTCAGGAGACCTGAGTTCAAATCCGGCCTCAGATACTTGACACACTTACTAACAGTGTGACCTTGGGCAAGTCACTTAACCCCAATTACCCTCCAAAAAAAAAAAGCTGAAGTCCTGTCTCCTTTGAGACACCAGATAGAAAAGCTGCCCTAAGCATTTCAGCTCCCTATACACATTCTCCTGGGAAAGTTTTTTTTTTAATTTTTCAAATGCTTTATTAACTTCTGATTTACATCATTCATTTCCACCAGATTTTGAGTTACAAATTTTCTCCCCATTTTCCCCCTACCTACCACCCCAAAATAGTATTCCCACAGGATATACCCTCCTCCAATCTGCTCTCTCCCATATCCTCTCGCATACCCCCTTCGACCTTTCCAGTAGGGCATGGTGGATCTCTATGCTCCTGGGAAAGTTTTAAAAACAGTTTGAAATCACCTGTTCTCATCATATTAGCTCAAAATATGCAGGGCCAATATTCTATTTTCTGCTTTTGGCCCAGGCAAAAAGGAATTTGAATCAAGCTGACAGGGTATGGTCACCTTCCCCTCCAGGCAGATACCCCTGGAGCTTAATAATTAATTGAACAGTACAAGGAAACATCACCAGATTTTATGTAATAATCTTTCTACTTAGAGCAAAATCAAACTTCTTCATACCCTCTTAACATGCTCAAACCATCTGAAGCTGGCACAAAGGCACCCATGTTTGGGATGAAAATCCTCATCCAAAATTTAATCAAGAACATGGAGAACTCTTAGGTACGAACAGGAATTTATTCTCTTCCCTCCAGAGAAGAGGGTTGTCTTCCCCATGACGGATCATGAGGAAGAGGCAAGGCAGTGAGGGGTGAACAGGATTTTAAACCCAAATGCAGTCAAGCCCCCTTCCCTGACTGTCCCTTTTCCCATTGGCTGAGAGGTAGATTCAAGTCTTAAATAATTATATATATATATATATATATATATATATATATATATATATTTTAAACATTTTATTTTAAATCTTTGAATTCCAGATTCTTTCCCTTCCTCCCTTGTCACCCACCCTTACTGGGAAGATAATCAATTCGGTATAGGTTGTACATGTGTAGCTATGCAAAACATTTTCATAGTGGATATATTGTGAAAGACTGACTATATTTCCCTCCATCTTATCCCACCCCCCATTAGTTCTATTCTCTACTTCAATCCTGTCCCTTTTCAAAAATGGGTGCCTCCAACTTCCCTCCCCCCAGCCTGCCCTCCCTTCCATCATCCCCCCTCTCATCCCCTTCCCCCCTACTCTCCTGTAGGGTCAGATACCCTATTTAGTGTGTATGTCATTCCCTCCCTAATCCATGAGAAAAATGTTGACTCATTCTCTTTTACCTTCCTGTTCTTCCCCTCCGTTGTAACAGTTTTCCCTTACCTCTTCTATATGAGATAATTTACCCCATTCTATCTCTCCCCATCTCCTCTCATTATATTCCTCTCTCATCTTTTAATTTCACTTTTTTAGTGTTATCACTTCCTATTAAATTGACCCTGTGCCCTCTATCTGTGTATACTTGTACACTTATATACACACAGTCACATATGCATTCATATGCTCATATATCCTCCTATATAGACATATATATGTATATATACACACACACTGTGGCAGCAAGTACCCCAAGCGTCCTCAGGGTCGCTGCCAACACAGGTTCTTAGATCTGCTTTGTTAAAGGAAAGCAACTCAAAATGGGTTAACAAGCTTACTTTAATCAGTCAAACATATATCGTTTCCTAGTTCAGGGGAAAAAGGTCAGCACCCCGAACTTCAGAATATACAGACAGAATTATCAAGACAGAAAAACAGATCAAGTAGACAGTTTTCCAAACTGTGCAACCATTACATCCATACCAAACAACATCTGGGTTTCAACATCTGGGTTTTTCAAAGCCAGGAGGCTCTGGACAACGGCTTCCCAGAATCCAGATCAAATCACAGAACACTTCTCAAAGTGAGCCCCAAAACAAAGCTACACATCAGGGCTTATATAGCCTTCTCCTGGCTCAGAGAATGTAACAACCTTATTGACTCACTGGCCAATCAAGAAGTATCTACTGAAAAACAAGCCTCCCACCCTAGGCTCTAGGTGTACTTTAGCCTAGGGGCAGGGAAGATCTTAAAAATTTACATTCCCATTACACACACACACACATTTCTATTCCCTTCAACTATTCTCATACTAAGAAAAGTTTCATAAGTTATCATTTTTCCATGTAGGAATGTAAGTAGTTCAACTTTGGTAAGTTCCTTATGACTTCTTTTTCTGTTTACCTTTTCATGCTTCTCTTGCTTCTTGTATTTGAATGTCAAATTTTCTATTCAACTCTGTTTTTTTCATCATGAATGCTTGAAAGTCCTTTATTCCATTGAATGACCATATTTCCTCCTGAAACATGATACTCAGTTTTGCTGGGTAGGTGATTCTTGGTTTTAATCCCAGCTTCTTTGGCCTCCGGAATATCATATTCCAAGCCCTTCGATCCCTCAGTGTAGAAGCTGCTAGATGCTGTGTTATCCTGATGGTGTTTCCACAGCATTCAAATTGTTTCTTCCTGGCTGCTTTTAATATTTTCTCCTTGATCTGGGATCTCTGGAACCTGGCTATATTATTCCTAGGAGTTTTCTTTTTGGGATCTTTTCCAGGAGGTGATGGGTGGATTCTTTCAACCTCTTTTGCCCTGTGGTTCTAAAACACCAGGGCAATTTTCCTTGAGAATTTCTTGAAGCATGATTTCTAGGTTCTTTTCTTGATCATGGCTTCCAATAATTTTTAAATTATCTCTCCTGGATCTATTTTCCAGGTCAGTGGTTTTTCCAATGAGATATTTCACATTGCCTTCTATTTTTTCATTTGTTTGGATCTGTTTAATAATATCTTGATTTCTCATAAAGTCACTAGCTTCCATTTGCTCTAATCTAATTCTGAAGGAATGATTCTCTCCAGTGAGGTTTTGAGATTCTTTTTCCATCTGGCAAATTTGGCTTTTTAAGGCATTCTTCTCCTCATTGCCTTTTTGAGCCTCTTTTGCCATTTTAGTTAGTCTATTTTTTAAGGTATTATTTTCTTCAGTCAGGTTGTTGACTCTCATTTCATAATTTTCTTGCATCATTCTTATTTCCCTTCCCAAATTTTCCTCCACTTCTCTTGTTTGGTTTTCAAAATCCTTCTTAAGCTCCTCTATGGCCTGTAAGCAGCTTATTCTTTCTTTAAATTTTTTTTTTTTAGTGAGGAATTTCTTTATTAATTTGTTTGTTTATTTTTAGTTTACAAGATTCAATTCCAGAGTTCCTTTAGTTTCACATTTTGTCCCCTTCCCTTCCCCCCCCCCCCATGGCAACATACAGTCAGCTATAGGATCTGTAAATACTTTCACATTATACATTAGTCAGGTTATAAAGATGGATTGTATCAGATGGAATGAAAAATGGTAAAGAGGACATAAAACCAAACAAGAAAAGGAGAAAGATCAGGTAATTTGCTTCCATCTGGATGTAAACTCAGTTCTTTCTAGTTCTTTCTCTGGATGTACACATTTCTCTCCATCATGAGTCTTTTGGGATTGACTTATATCACTGCATTGCTGAGAAGAGTCCATTCTATCAAAGTTGGTCATCACACATACATGTTGTGTCTGTAATTCTGTACAAATTTCTCCTGGTTCTACTCTTCTCACTCAGCATCAGTTCTTATAAGCCTCTCCAGGTAAATATGAAGTCCATCTGCTCCTTCTTTCTTATAGCACAATAGTATTTCATAACATGCATATACCACAACTTGTTCAGCCATTCCCCAGTTGATGGGCACCCCCTTAATTTCCAATTCTTTGCCACCACAAAAAGAGCTGCTATAAATATTTTTTGTGTATATGGGTCTTCCTCCCAATTCTATGATCTCTTTAGGATGTAACCCTAGGAGTGGTATTGCTGGATCAAAGGGTATGAAATTATTTATAGCCCTTTGGGCATAATTCCAGATTGCTCTCCAGAAAGGTTGGATCAGTTTACAACTCCACTAGCAATGCATTACTGTTCCAATTTGCCCACATCCTCTCCAGCATTTGTCATTTTCCTGTTTTGTCATCAGCTTATTCTTTTGATGGAAGCTTTTGGTTCAGGAGTTCTGACTTCACTGTTTTCCTGCCGTTCCATGCTTTGATCCATTTTGTCTCCCAAAAAGGAATCCAAAGTCAGACCACTGTGCTTGCTTTGCTTCCTTTGCTTGCTCATGTTGCCACTCAATAACTTGACTTTTGAGCTTTTTGCCACAGTAGAATTCTGCTACGAAAGGGGGGAGCTTTGTCCCAATTACTGGGGTTTTGTCAGCTGCTGGAGCTATTAGTTGGCTGACCTCTCTGAAGCCTCCACACACTCCGGCACACTGGTCATGCACCCCAGAACCTCCACCCCAGACAGTGATACAGATCCAAGCAGGTTAAAGCAAGAGTGATTACCCCTCAGACTGGATGCTTGGTCCCCCTACAATTTGCAGATCCAGAGCTCTTAAGCAGCCATGTGTCAATGGCTGGTTGGTTGCAGAGCCTCAGCTGCTTCTAGCCCTGGGGGCAAAGGCCAGACCTCACTCCCAAACTCACAGGTCCCAAAGTCCACACTGCACTGACCTCTCACTTTGTCCTTAGCATCTGTGGGTTGACAATTCTGGAAACCGCTGAAGCTGCTGGTGATCTGACGTCCCTCCAGCTTGTTGTGGCCACCCTGAAGCTAAAACCTTAGGCTTGGGTGGGGCTTGGCTTGGCTCCCAGGGCGCTGTGCTGGTCCCTTCCTGCTGGCCTGCCAGACTGTCTTTAGCGGGAGTTTAGCTTCTCTGTGTCATTTTGTGGGTTCTGTAGCTCCAAAGTTTGTTTAGAGTCATTTTTTACACGAATTGGAGGAGTTGGGAGGGGAGCCATGTGGAAGTCCTGTTTCTACTCTGCCATCTTGACTCTGCCCTTCTAGGTTGATATTTCAAAATTTAAAACACATTGCAAATTGTTGAGCTATCTGGATAGTGCTATATCTTTTGCAATCTCCATCCTTTTCTTTTTATTGTCAGATGAATTAGGTGTCACAACTAATTGGTTTTGAATTCCCTAAATTTACATTTTAAAGGTGACAAGTTTGAAAGACCTTAGATTTGTGGGGGAGGCCTTTAAGATCATTTAGTCCAACTCTTTCCCAACCCAACCTCTTCCTCCATTTACAGGTGGGGAAACTGAGAGAAGAAAGGATTTAAGATCATAGGATAATCCTATTGGAAGGGACCTTAAGGGCCATCTTAATTACAACCCCCTCAGTTCTTAGATGAGGAAACTGGCATAAGTGAACCTCACCCCAGGTATTCTGACTCCAGGTCTACAAGCTCTTCCCTTTGTCTTTGGTGTCCCTCCCCCAAGACATTGTACCACTTCCTCCCATTTCTATCCCCTACCCTTATGCCCCTCCCATTGCTCTCATTTCCCCCCAAAGCTTTCCCATCCTTCTTTCCTACGGATCTTCTGGTCTGGATGAGACCCTCCCCTCAGGGTACCATCATCCTCTACTTATTCAGATCTCTATCATACAAAGCTTTTATAAAGCTTTATTTATCCATGAGCAAAGATGTCCTATTAACATTGTTACTGAAACTTTAGATGACAGGGTCCTGACTGGAAATGTCAAGCAGGGCAGGGCTAGCCTTTTGGTTGATAGGGTAGGAGGTTGAATGTATGGTGAGATTTGAAAGGCACTGTCCAAAGACCTTCTTGCCCCTAAATTGTCTCCCCCATTAACTTTCATACAGTGGTGAGAATTCCTCTCACTGGAAATTTATTCCTTTGGGGAAGAACTCTCCTGAAATCCCTTTTGAAATATAAAGACTGAAAGGCTTGGTGGCTATAAGTCGGGCAGACCTGGGTTCAAGTCTTAACCAATACCAAACATAAGCTTTTTGAGCCTGGGCAAATCACCTAAACTTTCAGTTTCACAGGCAGCCCACTACATTTTTCAGAACAGTTGCTAATCTACATTGGTTTATATATTCTTTCTTCATTCTCTTATACCAGTGAAAACATAGGTTCACTTCTCCTGGCATTATGAAACTATTCCTGGGAATGGTAGTTATTAGCAACCATTAATGTCTTAGATGAATTAACAGCTAGTATGTCAGAGAATGAGAATGAGTGGACATTTTAAAATTCATAAGTTGATTTTTAAAAAAGGACTCCAGGTCCTTATTATTTTCTTTGAGTATTATTTTCTACTAGGATAATGTTACATTTATAGTTGTGTTCTGTATTAATCACATTGATTTGGGGGAGTTATTTGCTGAATCAATCTGATTTTCTTTCTGGTTCATTTCAGCCATGTTCAGTTTTTTCTCTGACTCCCAAGTTGTATTTGGACCCTTGATGTAAAGTACTATTTGATTTTAGAGCAGTTCAATATAATTTAATTGAGTACTAGATTTAAATAGGCTCACTCAGGGAAGTAGTTTGTCCTAAAAAATTTTTCATTAGCTTAACTGTTGAAAGTTTTTTTAAAAAGTACTTTGCAAACCTGAAAATAATATGTAAATGTTAGTAATTATTATGACTGATTTTATCCTGTGATAAAATGAAATCATAATATGTCGCTGTTACCTTCTTTGTTTGTCCTCTGTATAGTTTTTGTCTTTTTATCTTTTTCCTATTTTAAGCACTTGCAAACCCCGAAGACCTCGTTCCCTATGGGGAAAGTCTATTGCTTTAAGATCCAACTTTAGGATCCAGGGTAGTCATATGCTGGGTTTGTCTCTTGTAAATGTTCAGTCTCTTCTTGGTAAAAACCATCCTGAGAAACTGTTGTCTTCTAGGTGAGGATGAAATGTTACCAGCCTGAACTGAACTTCAGATCTACATTATCAGTGACTGGCTTTTGAAGCAAATTCTGTTGGAATAAGAGTATCCTCTGTTGAAAATTGAATTATGTCCCCTCTTCACTGAGGTTCCACCAGTTTAGTGGGCAGTGGTTGTGTAGTATTGATCAATTTAAAAATTGTTTTCCCTTTTCCCCCTTTCCCCTCCAAATATCTCCTCTCAGGTAAAGGTTGTGACAGGAAAGGATGGGCAGACTGGGACTCCTGTTGCTATTGCAACCCAGCTTCCTCCAAATGTTTCTGCTGCTTTTTCATCCCAGCAGCCATTTCAGGTACTTTTCGATGGTTCTAAAAATGTAGTCTCATCCCGGATTTTAGATTCATCTAGATTTGGTATTTCCTAGAATTCAGTGGTTTTCTAAGAACCTATACCTTGTTATTAACCAAGTACATATGTTTGAAAGTTTTTTAAAACTTTAGAATTTTAATGCATTATTATTTTTTCTTTCCTCTGAAAAGTGAGGAAATTACGTGATCCTATTTTTGGATTTGGGGCTTGCTTTCATTAAATTTCACCTTGAGTGTTTTTTGTTGTTGTTGTTTGGTGCCTTTGATGCCTTTGGTTCTTTTATGCTTTTTTGTGCACTTGTAGTTTGTCTTGAATGTAAGTGTATATTTTGTTTGCTCTGGGAAACATCCTTTTCTTTTTTACACAGAAATACTTATAAATTCTCTTCTTCCCAGGAACAAGTTCTTTTAATAGTTGTGTTTATAAATAGTTAAAGTTTTTATTCCAGGAACAGAAAATGAAGTGTTAGAAACAAAGCAAATTCAGTAATTATTTTCCTATATATTTTTCTTAGTGTTTCATAAAAGAAGAGTATTATGTTCTTACTGATTTCTCAGGGAACAATTTCAAAGTTTTAAAAATTTTTTAAAGGTTTTTTGTTATATATGATGAGAGTCTCTCATTGCTTTGTATTTAAGCTTATATCATTGATTCAGGAAAATGCTTTCCTTTTGTCCTAGGACTAAATTTAATATACTTGTCCCTTTTCCTGCCTTGTTGATCCTGTGTTTTATACACAACAGAATTTTTTTACTATTCATCTTTCAAAGGACTTACTAAGTACAACAAACATAGTGGGATCACCCCATTCCAAAAACAGCACATTTGTGTTTAATCAGGCAGATTTACTTATATTTTTGTACGTGCTGTGTTTCTTCCCTGTCTCAGTAGAATATATGCTTCTTGAGGGCTGCAATTATTTTCTTTTCCTTTGTGTCCCTGGCACTTAGCACTGTGCCTTGCATATAGTAGGCCTCAGTAAATATTGAATTGAATGAAACACTTCTAGTGGTTCTCTACTATCTATAAAATAAAGTTTAAACTCCTTAGTCTAGCATTCAATTTGAAGTTGACAACCTGGTCTCACAACCTTTCTTTCCATCTTTATTCCTGCTCCTCTTGTGCATAATTTTTGGGCTCCACCAAAACTATTTATTATACTCAGAACATAATTCATTCAAAAAGCATTTGTTAAGCACCTACTATGTGTTGGGTGCTGTGCTACACAGCATGTCCTTTTTGGCCTCTAAAGTTTTGCATCTTCCATTACCTACTTTGTAATGCCTTGCCTACTACTCTCCACTATACTAAAAATTTTCCCATCCCTGATGTATTCATTCAAACCTTACTTCCTTTGTGAAACCTTCCCTTTATTACTTTTAGAATGATCAACTAATGAGATTTTCCCCTTGTCTACTCTAAGAAACAGTTGTCATACCAGAGGATGCTGGTATGCCCATTACCCTTGTCCTAATTGTCCTTCCCCACTATGAAGGCCTCTTGAATCTTACTCCCAGAGGTAACCTTAGCTTTTGTAACCTAAATAGTGTGATACACAAAAGCATCTCAGTGGATTAAAAAAGACCCTTTTGACACATTATTATAGATCTCTACAGCTTCATTGCTAGGGTCTAGGGTCTACAGCTATTGGAAAAAGGCCTGAGTTGAGGATATGCATAGGTGAAGATAAAGGAATGGGAATGTATAGGGAATGAGTGAGAACAGTACTGAAATGGCTAGTTATGGAATACAGAATAAGGAGATAGTCAAACGATGAGTACAAGAGTCCTGGAAGTGGTAGCACCCCCCACCCCCCTGTCCTGCTTCCAGCCCAGCCCCTGCAGCCATCATTGAAGGGACCCACCATCACTACCAGCAACAACTGCTGACCAGTGGCCATCAGCAGGCCCAGGAAGTAGGAGCAATTCCTGACTACTTGTCTTACTTTTAGTCTAGCCCCCACAGCAATCATTTCAGAAGGAGATCTTGTGAAAGGGGGTTGCTAGTCATCTCCACCAACTGTCAACCATCTGCCACTCATGGGGCAGAAGGGCCTGCCTAGCTGAAGCAGTGAGGCCTCCTCAGAGAGGAACAGGAAGCAGTGTGTGCCAGGCAAATAAAACTATCACACCTTAGCCACCATCTCTCTTCATGGAGGCATCCCAAGAACGGACCCCAAGAGCCTTGGGCAGAGCAATGCTTCCAGGCCAGCATTCCAACCAGTATCCTGGGGAGCAGCCCCTGTGTAGGGGCAGCCTAGTAACTGACTGCTGAAGGGGGCACCATAGCTTCAACTCCTAAAGGACCTGAGAAGAAAGTTCTTGTCACCAAAGTCCTTCTACACCAGACATGGAAAGGAGTTTATCAGAGGGAATAACGTTGAAGAAGTGCATTGCTCTCTGCTTTGCTTCTGTACTGTAGTCAACACAGTGCTGAGAATGTACAGCTAAATCAGAGTTTTTGTGTAGCAGCAGCCAGTTCACCCCAAGGAATGCAACAATAACAGATGAAACTGCTTCAATATACTGCTTCTAACATAGGGGTTCTTACCTTTGTATCTGTGATCTTAGCTTTTAAAAAATTTTTGGATAACTGTTTCAATATGATTGATTTCCTTTTTAATCCTATTTTTATGCATTTATAAGCATGATTCTGAGAAGAAGTCCATTGACTTACTTCATCATGCTGCCCAAGGGCAAGAGAGAAAGAAAGAGGGGAGGGAGGGAAAGACAAAGAAAGAAAGTGAAGAAAGGAGGAAGAGAATGAGAGACAAGAATCTTTCTCTCTCATTCTGACTTGGGTCAGGTCCTTGTTGCAAATGGAATATTGAATCATTAAAAAAAATCATGCTTGAGAAACTTGTCAATCTAGCACCTTTATATTATACATCCAGGATCCATTAGGGTTTCATGATTTTTCTTTCCACATTTCTGATAATGACTGAGGCTTTGTTTGCATGTGAAGGGACCTTGCTTGTTCCACAGAGTTTAGCTAAGCTGCCTTCTGACTTATGTTATGGAGTTAAATTGTGCTTACCCTCTTCTCCTTAGGAATTTGGAGGGTTAGGAGCATTTTCCAGCTGAGCGTATATTATTGCTTTTCCCAGGAGCACTGAACCCACTCTTAGTTTTTATGTGCAGATATTTTCACCAATGAATCAATGCTCATTCATTCATACATTTGATGTCACCTATATGAGTCTGGACATGACATGCCCTGGATGGAGCTTGTGGAGAACAATTCTACTCTCTCTTCAGCTAGTGAAAAACATGCTAAAAAAGCTTATCAGTTTTGCTTATTTTCTTTTACTAATTAAGAATCAATGGAGAATCACTTTTGTTTAGGAATTTATTATGATAGCAGGTACCTCATGGTCATGATGTCCTTTTTTTTTTTTTTTTTGGTCATAGGAACTACCCAAATTAGTGGAGAGATTCATTATTTAAGTTCAGCGTCATATCAATTAAATGAATACTAAAACCTATAACATTTTTGTTTTTGAATAGCAAATGCACACAGGTTCACCAGTAGCTGGAACTGTGACTACTTTAGAAATTGAAACATTTAAGAGACAACAGACAATGCCCCAAACAGGTATGGAACAATGTGCATTTCTTTTTAACTTGCAAGGTGTCAATAAACTAGAATTAAACAACTTTCCCTTTTTAAATCATCTAGTACTTAACTTCTCAGAATTTTGCTAGGCATAGTTTCAAGTCTTGTTTGAGTCATTACTAAATCAGATTGTTCTTGTGAATGAAATGGTATAACATCTGTTAGAAGTAATATAATTCCTGATGAATCATTTTGGTTACTCAAAGTACATGTCATTGAAATACACTCTCCTGGGTTTGCAGCATGTGTTCTGTGAAATTATGGTATTGTGCACTTATATTAAAAACATTCTAATACAGTATTTGCTTTGTAAAAATGAACCTGCAACTCTCATATGGTGCCACTAATGGAATTTAAACATTGTAGATTCACCTAAGAGACTTCGGATTGATGTGGGCTGTCATGGGATGGCCTTTCAGTATCCAGCTGTGACTTCAGGAGTCCCTCTTCAGCAATTAATGCCAACAGCACAAGGTATCCTGTCACCAAAGGTCATGTACATATTTTTCTGTCCAGAAAGGTTGGTGTGGGTGAGACTAGGAATCTAATTTGAATTTCTAGTTGACTACAGATTCTTATGTGTGAGTATTTAGCATGTTATATTTATTATATATGTAGAGTTTTGAGTGATGGACTTTCATGGTATATGTACAGACTTGGATATGGTAACAAATACTGATTTCAAACTAGAGTTAGTGAATTTCCTCCTTTGGAAGAAAAGTCACGAATGTGCCTGGCACATGGTAAGAGCTTAAGAAATTACAGTTGACTGACTTATCTATTGGAAAATGGCTCCTGATCTTATATATTAGTGCCAATTTCCTGTACATATTAGATTTTTCAGATATAATAAATGCAAAGATTTTTTTCTCTACACAAGTTTCTTAAAAAAATCTAGCTGCATTGATTTTGTTCATGTACTTTCCCCCCAAATTTTATGTAAACACAATTGTTTGCTTTGTCTTTTGTGATGATCTTTATTCATTGTTTAGATCTACTAGCCCAATTTGTGAAAGTTATCTCCTGTTGTTTTCTAATTTCTTAATTATGTAGCCATTTATATTTAGTTTGAATATTCATTTGGAACTTATTGTGGCGGTGTATGTTGTAAGACCACTTCTACCAGCCTGCTTTTTTAGTTTTCCCAATAGTTGTTGTCAAATAAGTTCCTCCTCTAGTATTTATATGGGCTTATCTCACACTAGGTTGCTATGCTTGCTTGCCTAGCCTGTTCTAGTGATTTAGTTTTTTATTTTTGAAACTAGTGTCAATGAGTTTTAATGATTATTACTTTAAAATATAGTTTGAGGCTTAGTAATGCTTTGTGTCCTTCATTCCCACTCTTCTTTCCCCCCCCCCCCACTTTATTCTTCTTGAGATTCCAGACTTTTGTTCTTCCAAATGAATTTTTGTCATTATTTTGTCTAGTTCTTCAAAGTAAGCCCTTAGGAAATTGACTAGTATAGCACCATATTCATTTAGTATCACCATTCTTCTTATATCATTGTAGCTCTACCATGAGCAATGAACCAGTTATTTAAGTCTTCATCTCTACAAGGAGATATTTAAGATTTTATCTAAAAAAGTCCTGAATTTGTTTAGCTAGGTTAATTCGCAGATATTTTAGGCGTTTCATAATTATTCTGAATGGAATTTTTCTTACCAGCTTGTCCTTTTTTTCTCCTTCATATTACTGCATAGAAATGCTAAGGGAAACCTCTTAGTATTTCTCCATTGCAAATATGCTAGCTCTTGGTTTTAAGCACTTTTGATTATAATTTAAAAGTTTTTTTTATACAAATGAATACCTTATTTTATTAAATATTTTTCTACATCATTGATGCATCATTTTTGATGTTTATGTCATTATGCTAATTATTTTTCTGAGTTGAACAATCCTTACATCTCTGTTATGCATCCAATTTAGTTGTCATGAATCGTAAACTGTGTATTGCTATAATTTCTTTGCTAAAATTTTATTTTAAATGTTTCACCAATACTCATTAATGAAATTAGTTTATAGTTCTCACTCTTTTTTGTCTCTTCTTGATTTGGGTATCGGGACAATATTTGTCCCATAAAATGAGTTTGATGAAAGTGCCTTATTTCTCTATTTTTGAGAATAATTTTCATATATAGGTAAACATGGTTCTTCTGTGTTTGAAAGAATTTGCTTGTTAAATTTATTTGGACCAGAGTCTTTTTTCATTGAATACTAATATTCCTTCAACTTCCTAACCATCTTTTTGTCTCCAGTATCTCCCCTTTTCCAGTCTATTTCTTCTGTTTTAAATTATCCCTTTTCCAGCTCCAGCTGCCTTCTTAAGGCTCATTTAAAAGTCAGTCTCCCCCATGGAACCTTCCCTGATCCTATAGATAGAAATAATTTTCCCCTTTTCTCAACTACCATGGATAGCGTTTTGTACTTTTCTTATTCCATTTTTATTTTATGCCGTGTAATTGCAGTTATTTCTGTAATGTCTCATCCCTCCTGTTAGATTCTAAACTGTATGAAGATAGGATCGTGTTTTTTGTCTATTATCTAGGTATTCACACAGTACTTAGCATATAATATACACTTGATAAGCATCTATGGAGTGAATTAAGGAGTTCAGATTTTTAAGAAGTCATTCAGGAGAGATGTGAGGAGAAGCATATATAACCAAAGATGAATCCAAAAGGGCACAGACTTATAGGAATAATGTCAATAAATCCAGTGCCTGAATCAAGTTAATATTCACCAAAAATGTTAAAAAAATTTAAAAGGGACATTCTTAGCTGTTTTTGGAGCAGTAACAATACATATATTCCTGGTGGAATTCTCTAATGGACCATCAATCAAATGATTTGTGAATGCTTAGAAAAGCAGAGGTTAAAAGAAATCTGCTTTGGGTCCCTAAGAACAAATCACAGCAAACTAATCTAATTTCTTTGAAAAATTATTAGATTTTTGGATTAGTTGTTAAATTGGTAGATCAAAGGAACGCTATAGATAGTGTAACTGTCTTGATATGATTAGTTTTCTTCTGTAGAGACCTTGATTTTAGCAAAGCATTTGAGAAATTAAAAATTTTGTAGATAAGATGGAGAAATGGGTGATAATTTAGGTAGGTGCAATTGTAACAGGGTCAATCACCCATGAGTTACAGAGTATTGATTAATGAGGTAAGTTTCTGGAGGCTCTATTCTTGGCCCCTGTTCTGCTTACCATTTTCCTTAATGTTGATAAAAATATAGAAAGAATACTTATTAATTAATTTGCATATGACACAAAGCTGGCAGGAATAATTAAGACATTAGATAACAAAATGAAGATTCAGAAAGACTTCAATAGAATGAAATAATAGGCCCAAGTTAACAAGATAAAATTTAACAGAGACAAGTATAAAATCTTGATTTTGGATTCAAAGAATCAGTATCACAGTCACAATCAAAAACACGATTGAGAAGTTATGACTTAGCAATTCATTTGGAAAAAGATCTGAGTATTTTCATTTCATTGGCAGATACCCATTATGAGCCAACACTGCGATAGCTGCTAAACAACAATAACAACAATAAAACCCAATGCCAATGGAGCTGTAGGCTGCATTAAGATACCTATAGTGTTTATTTCAAGGAAGACAGGAGTCCCACTGTCTTTGGCATAATTTACAGCACCAGGCACTACATTTTAAGGAACATTAAAAAAATCAATGTGTGCTTGGAGGAGGCCAGTGAACAGGATGGTGAGAGGTCTAGAAAAACCAGGTTATACAGAATGGTTGAATGAACTAGGCGTATTTATCTATGGAAAGGGAAGAGAGAGAAACTGACAGTATTCTTGCTGGTGTAAATTTATGAGAAAGAAGATTTTGTTTCAGTATGAGTGGTTCAATAACAGGACAGGATGTTTTATAAGATAATGAGCTTCCCATCATTGGAAGTATCTAATCAGAGTCTGTAAATTACTACATAAATACAGGGTGTTCCAAAGGTCTTAGGGCAGGAACCTGCCGTAAGACCTTTGGAGCACCCTACATAACCTCTTCAGTATTTCAAAAGATCTCTGGTTTCATCACTATGAATATCTCTTCCAGCAGTGCAGATTGTAACCCCTATATGCCTCTTCAGAAGACAATTTTATGACTTTACTGTAGCAAAAGAATTTATTATTTATCTAAGTTTCTGATATTGAGCTTCTCTAAAATTTGCTAGGTTGATCCTCAGATAGCAAACACAGAATCTGATGCCAGACCATACTTAAGGACATTCCTGTTTAGGAGCACCTGTGAGAGCTTATTCTCCATTGCCATAGCTTTTGAAAATTCCAGGTGTCACCTCCATCCCATAACGGGGCACCTGACTCAGGTCAGAAGATCTGGAGCTATCAGCATCGTTATTATTCTGACATTTTGCTGGAGTTTGGAAGCCCTAAGTTTCTTCTCCATCTCTAAGATTCTGTGATTGTGTTGATTTAGGATGAAATTTGGAATTCAAAAATAAATTAAGCATTCATAAGAAATAAATGTTGTATAAAGGCAAAATGCAGTAATATTTCAAACCAACTACTTCTAACAGTCACTCACTAAAAGAAGTGAGCAATAAGACTCATATTATTTGTTGTGATATTTATAGCTAATAGTTCATAGATTTTAAAGCTGGAAGAAGTTGTAGAGGTCACTTAGGCCAACCATTTTACAGAGACATTAAATGACTGCTCATATAATACAGTTTTGACAGGTTTTCCAAAGTGATGTAATCTTTGGGTACGATGTATCAAAATCCTTAAGTATTTCTTCTTTCCTGCTTAATATTTTCTCATAAATTTCCATTAAACTTGGGCATTTTAAAATTGCTATTTGATTTTTTTCTGGGTTTGCAGGCGGAATGCCTCCCACTCCTCAAGCTGCACAGCTCACTGGACAGAAACAAAACCAACAGCAGTATGATCCATCCAAAGGTCCTCCCGTGCAGAATGCTGCAAGTCTGCATACTCCTCCACCTCAGCTTCCTGGGCGGCTGCAGCCTGCCAGTGTCCCGGGTACATCCCTCCCATTGACCCTGCAGATCTCACAGCAGCCCCAGCAGCAGATGATGGAGACCCAGCCCCAACCCCAGCCCCCAATTCTGATGAAGACCCAGCAACCCAATGTACCCATCCCTGCCGCTCTAGCCAGCCAGCCCCCAGCACCCATTCCACAGTCTGTTACGCCAGCACTGCACATCCAGATGCCAGGACAGACACCTGCTCAAGTCTCTCAATCTCAGGCTACAGTACAACAGCAGGTATTCAGTGATTTTGGTTTTACTGCATCAAATTATAATCTAATAATGAAACGTTTACTTCAGACACACAGAATGTTATTTTTAATAGCCAGCTCTGTGGGGGTTCTAAGTTATATGGGATAACCTAAATAATCATCTATGTGGTTTTTTTTTGTGTGTTCACCTGCAAAGGACAGGACTTTTTGGTTGAAGTACTTTTAACTATGAACACTTTAAAAAAATTAAATTGTCAGATTTATAACTTGAGAGTGCTTGATCTGAAACTTCTAGTAGGATGTAAATGTTAAAATATTATCTGATTTCAATAAAGCTTCTTATATTCATGAGTAACAAAATGTTTCCCGGACAGACTATTTCACTGCTGCAACCATCTGCAGATTTTGCCCAGGCTTCTCAGCATCTTCTGGCGGATTCTCTGCTTCCCTCATCTCTTCCACCATCAGCTCCTTCAGGCACAGCATCACCTTCTGTATATCCTTTGCAGACAAATAGAACTTCCCCAGAGACCAAATCCTTATCCCCTATTGTATCTAAGCCCCCAGGCTTAGCCATAGCTACAGCACCAACAGTTCAGACCCCAGCCCAGAATGCAGTGGGCCTGCCTCCAGAGAGTTCCCAGGACAAACTTGCTGAGCAAATAAAACTGGTAAGAACCATTTTTCTTGTCATTTGTATTTAAGCGATTTTGTAAGAGGTTTAAATTATTAAGCTTTTAAAATTGATTGGAAGATCAGACCATGAGTACATTTGCCATAGAGATTGTTGGGAGAAGGTTGCTTTAGAAACAGTTAATTGATATAGAAACATGAGTTGGTATTATTAATGATAATAACATAACATTTGCTTAGGGCCCACAAGTTGAATGGCTGTGTATGAGGTGCTTAAGGGCACATGATAAGTAGGAGACACAGTTTTTAATCATCAAAGAATCTAACACTCAGTAAGAGAAATGACATGATCAAAGTAGCCAATAGAAATATGTGCCAACCTCAGCATTCTTCAGTGAAATGGTGGTCCTAATAATGTGACCTTTCCCTCCAGCAGGACAGATTGTGATCTGTTGGTGTCTTTTTAACTTTGCAAGTCTTATCCTGGTTCTCTCCTAGATCCCTTGCTTTGGTGAGGTGACAAGTGAGTGGAGTTGAATAATTTTAGTCTTTTAGCTGAATTAATTTACTTATATATATAATGAAACAGGTTCTTACATAGGCAACCTTGATAAACCTTGTTACCCAAGATAAGTGAGTAAAGTGTTGAGGTTATGTCAGAGTGAGAGAACTTGAAGAGACCTCAGAGAGGTTTTTAGCCCATTCCCTTCCTCTCACATGCAGGGACAAGAGGACCCCAAGAGTTTATGTCATTTACCCAAAGCCACCCCTTTAGTTAGTGGAGGAACTGAAGCTAGAGGCCAGTTGTCCAGGCTTCTATCTAACTCCCTTTCTAGGCATTATTTAGATTGTCCCTGTGTTTGATTGGTAACTGATTCATAGCATTATGGAATGTCACAGCTAGAGGTCTTTCAGGCCCAGGAAGGCCTTGTGGCCCATCCAGATTCACCCAGAGACTTAGTGATGGGACCAGACTTGAGCTCTTGACCTCAGAATTTTCTGCTGATACTATTTCCTCCTGTATTCACCATTCACCATTGTTTCCTCTTTTGAGAACTGAAACTTTGGGTTCTTTATGGTAGATCTATGGGGAAACTCCATCCTGCCCCCGCTCCCCCCCAAAGCTTCCCAATAATTAGAACTGTCTTAAAGTGGAATGGGCTGCCTTGAATGGGAGGGGTTTACCTTCTTTGGAGTCTCCAACTACAGGCTATATGATCACTTGTCAGCTAATTTCAGGTATAGATTGCAGTAAATGCGGTGAAGGTATTTTTAACTTTGAAATTCTTGGATTCTGCAACTTTGGATTACTATTAAGAATGTTAAGGACTTCTGGTGCCAAGGTGGCGGAGTAAGTTAGGAACCCTCTGAAGCCCTTCCAAATTACCTTCCAAATAACGAGAAAACCACCTCAGAAGTAATCTAGGAGCAGCGTACTAGCATTGTGGGCAAGGTGTGTCTCACTGGAATGGGAGGAGAGCAAGATCCAAGGGCAGTAGCAGAAGCCAGCCTCACAGCAGGGGATCTGCAGCAAGGCTTCAAGCCTGGGGCAGTCAACTAGTGAGGCCCTACCCTTCTGCAAACTAACAGCCCCCAATGAGCAGTCTATGCAGCACAGCAAAGCCCTGCCCCAGCAACCCCACTACCAGCACAAGCCATTAGTGAGGCCTTGACCCCATTGCTGACCAGTAGTGAAGCCCCACCCCTGGGCCTACCAGCAGAGAGACCCCATTTCTATAGCACCCCAGAAGCCAGAAGCTTAACACCACACCCAGGGTGGCCAAAGAGAGGCCCCACTCCCCAGTACAAACCAGAAGAAAAGCCTACCCTCCAGAAAAAGCAAGCAGGTAAGCCCTGAAACCCAGTGAAAGCTAGCAGTAAGATCCACAGCCCCAGAACAAAAAGCTGGGGACAGTGCAGGACCAGAGCCCAAGTCTCACATAAAAGCACCAAATCACAAAAAGAGACAGAAAGAAATGAGCAAAAGCAAAAAGAAGAGTGTGACTATAGAAAATTATTATGGTGATAGGGAGGATCAAGGCATAAAAGTAAAAGAAGACAATAGTATCAAAGTAGCTACATGTAAAACCTCAAAGAAAAATTAATTGGTCTCAGGCCCAAAAATAATTCCTGGAAGAGCTTGAACAGGATTTAGAAAAGCAAATTAAAGAAGTAGAAGAAAAATTGGGAAAAGAAATGAGAGTAATGCAAGAGAATCATTAAAAAGAATCCATGGCATGGAAAAAAATATACAAAAATTTACTGAGGAAGACAACTCCCTAAAAAAATAGAATTGGACAAATGGAAAAGGAAATACAAAAGCTCACTGAAGAATAGAATTCCTTAAAAATTAGAATTGAGCAATTGAAAACTAATGATTGTATGAGATCTCAAGATATGGGAAAAACAAAATAAAAAGTAAAAAAAAACAAAAAAAAGTTAAAAAAATAGAAGAAAATGTGAAATTTCTCATTGGAAAAACAACTGACACAGAAAATAGATCCAAGAGACATAATGTAATAATTTTTGGACTATCTAAAAGCCATGATAAAAAATATCCTAGACAACATCTTTCAAGAAATTATCAAAAAAAAAACCCTGCCCTGATAGAATCAGAGAGCAGAACAGAAATTGAAAGAATACACTCATCATTGCCTGAAAGGGATCCCAAAATGAAAATTCCCAGGAACATCACAGACAAATTCCAGAGCTCACAGATCCAGGAGAAAGTATTGAAAGCAACCAAAAAGAAACAATTCAAATATTGTGGAGCTATGGGTCAGGATTACACATGATTTGTCAGCTTCCACATTAAAGAACCAGAGGGCTTGAAATATGATATAACAGAAGGCAAAGGAGTTAGGATTGCAATCAAGAATCACCTACCCAGCAAAACTGAATATATTTTTAAAGGAAAAAATGGATATTTAAGGAACTAGAGGACTTTCAGGCATTTCTAATTAAAAGACCAAAGCTGAATAAAAGTTCTGACTTCCAAATACAAGACTCAAGGGAAACATAAAAAGGTAAAAAAGAAAGAACAAGAAAACATAAGAAATTCAATAAGGTTAAACTGTTTACATTTCTACATGGCAAGATAATATTTGTAACTTTTAACAACTTTATTACTCTAAGAACAATTAGAAGGAGTATATATAGACAGAAGGTTAGGAATTGGAATTAGAACCTTCCCTTACCTTGGCAATTATCCTACAAAATGAAGTGCTTCTCCTGCTCCCTTCTCACTGCTTCAGTTTTCCCCACTTTGCACATCTCTGGACCAGAAGTCTGTGGGCAGTTGGCAGACACTTTGTTAATCTGCATAATCCAATCACATTTATGGAGGGGCAAAAGGGATTTATTTGAAATGAGTGCTTCATTCTTAGGAATCTGTTTGGATTGTTGGACTTAGAGGGGTTTTGACCATCCCTGTAACGTGTAGCTTTTCATTTTCCCTACATGAAGATCGACTTGGAACCAAGAGAAGAGGGGCCCCAGTTCCCAGGGACTTGAGTCTTGTCCCTGTTTTGTTCATATTTTTTGTTTTGGAATTGAGGTTATTTTGACATTAGACTGGAGGTCAAGTCAAAGTTGTACACCCCTCCTAAAATTACAAGTATCTTGTTGGTACATGGCTTATTTATTTTCTCATTTGTCACTCTGGGGAATATTAACTACTTCTTATGGGCTGATCCAAGTTGATCCCTTTTATTAAAGCTCAAATATAGAAAAGGTCTTTTGGTTCTCATGTTAATCTTACTATGCTTCTCCTCTCCTTAAATTCTGCAGACCTGGCAGACTACATTTTATGCCTGGGATGCCAGAAGGGAAAATCGGAGACTGGGGAATTTGACTGAGATGAAATTAGATGTTTAAATTCTTACTCTGCTCCCTGCCTAACCATTGGAGCAGGTGGAGAGATGCTTGATAAGCATCTGGTCAGGTGAGGTTCCTGAAAGGGAAGTCACCTCTTCAGTGTTAGAAAAAGCATTGGTTCTCGAAATTGAAATTATTCGGTATCCCCTACTTGGAAGACTTCACGAATCAAGCAAGTGTGGCATGCTCGTTCTAGCCTCCACATTCCCTCCCTCCTCTTTAGTCCTGATCTTAAAAACAAACCCACCTGTGCCAAGTGTAATTTACTAGAAACTGTGGGACTGTCCCCACCCTATATATAGGTGAGAACTCAGATTAGATGATCGAGATGGATGGTCTGTCTCACTGACTAAATTCCCTGTGTCTGTTAGTATCACTGAGCATTGGCAGTCCAGTGCCTTTCCTTCACCTCAAGATGGAATCTGTTTCTACCTTGGTAAAGCTACCCTTTTCCTGAGGGGGTGAGGTAGGCCTTGAAGGTGTCTTGGAGAACCCAAAGCACACTTGCATGCTGGGTACTCATTTTAAGCTTTTTAATAATCTTTTATAAAGAAAATGTTTGTTCCCCTTGCCTAGTCCACTTGATCCCCTTGTTCTCTTGCTCCTTTCTTTTCAATGCCATTCTGAATCAAAAAGCTTTGGCCCGCAGAAATTGTGCTGAGACTACCTCCCCTGCTCCTGACCACCTTCTTACTCACTCATCTTCCTCACTCCCTTCCTTTTTATTATTATTCTGGGTGGAAATCAGAGGCTGCCAGCCAAGGCCTTTAGGCACTTCTATATAATTCAATAGGTTTTGTAGTTTTTTCTTTTGTTTTTATTTTAATTGTTCTTCAAAATCAACAGGTATTTGGAAACATAGGAAAACTCTCACCAATGGTTGCTGTTAGTTAGATCAATAAAGATCTTGACTAAAAAAAATCAAACTCAGAACAACCCTGCCAGGTGGGTGCTATTTATATCACCCTTTTCACGAATAAGGAAACGGAGACGGGCAGTAATGAAGTGACTCGCTCAGGGTTACACAGCTAATAGGTGCCTGAGGCTTGATTTGAACTCAAGTCTTCTTAACTCTAGGCCCAGTTCTCTATCCATTGTACTACTCAGTTGCCTCCTAGAAAACCATTTGATAAAGTATCTCATACTACTTTTGTGGGAAAGATGAAGTGAAATGGATTCTACAATAGTACATTTATATGGATCTGGAAAGGTTGGACCTAAAAAGTGGTCATTAATGGTTCTGTGTTATCTTGGTCTCCAGTGGACTGCCAGTGAGATCTGGGCTTGACATTATGTGGTTTGTTTTTCTTTCAATTAATCATCTACACATGACACATTTATTAAGGCCTAACAGGTATAGAACTCATGCTGACGCCTTCCCTTCCTCTCTGTTTCTTCACCCCTGTCTCACATGAAAAGGTGGCTTCTTCTTGCCAAAGCAAACCCCTTGACATGCACAAATGATCACATTCCATCCTGTGTTCTCCAACAAATTGCCCCCTGCATCATCCCCATTCTCCCACTTGTTTTCAGTTTCTCCCTGTCTTCTAATTATTTCCCTACTTCTATCCTCATAAATCCTACCTTTGACTCATCCATCCTTGCTGGCTGTCATCCTGTATCTCTCTTCCCTTACATGACTAAACTTGAGAAAGCTGTCTGCTCCCAGTATTTCCACTTCCTTTTCTCTTCCTTTCTTCCTAACTCTCTGCAGTCTAGCTTCTAACCTCATCTTCCTAAAGTTGCCAGTGATCCCTAATGGCCTTTCCCCAGCCCTGATCCTTCTTGACCTCTTTGCAGCCTTTGGCTCTGTTGATCATTCTCTTCTTTATACCCTCTTCCTCCTCGGTTTTTGTGACCCTGCTCTTGAAGTTTTCTTCCTCCGGCCTCCTTTGTTGGTTGTCATCTAGGTCACTCCTGTTAACTGTGAATGTCCCCCCATGCTCTGTCCTGGGCCTTTTCTCTTCTCCATCTGTACTATGTATTTCACTTAGAGATATCATCAGCTATAATAGCTTCAATGATAATATCTCTGCAAAGGATTCATAGATCTGTTTGTCCAGCCCTAACCTCTCTCCTAACTTCCAGGTTCCCACCTCCAGCTGTCTATTGGATATCTTAAATAATATGTCTCATAGCCATCTTATACTTAGCATGTCCAAAACTGAACTCATTATCTTTCCCCCAAACCATCCTTTCTCTGTCTTCCCTATTACAGTTGAAGATACCCCCTTCTCCCCAGTTCCCCAGGCTCACAGTCTGAGTGTCATTGTCTCCTCCATACTCCCAACCCCCACATCCAAATAGTCACCAAGTCTTATTATTTCTCCCTTCATAACATGTCTGGTATCTACCCCCTTCTTTCCTCTGACACTGGCTACCACTCTAAAACACCTGGACAAGTTAGAACAGTGGACATGATTGAGTAAAATGAAACTTAGTAGGGATAAATGCAAAGCCTTATACTTGGGCTAAAAGAATTCCTATCACAAGTACAAGAAGAATGAAGGCATAGTTAGACTTCATTTGTCTGAAGAAGATCAGGCATTTGGGTAGACTTTTAAGCTCAATATGAGTCAATAGAATGACATTGTAGGCAATATAACTAATATGATCTTGGGCATAATTTCCATGAGTAATTTCTTTGTCTTGGTTTTTACCCTGGTCACACCGTATCTGTAGTGTTCCTTTCTAGGGAATATATTTTAAGAAAGATATCGATAATCTGGAAAGCATCCAGATAAGGACCACAGAACAATGGCAGCCCTCCAATCCATGCTGTAGGAAGACAGGGTGAAAGAACTGGGTGTGTTTAGCCTGAAGAGAAGAATCCTAGGAGACGTGATGGTTGTTTTAAAGTATTTGTAAGGCTATCACGTGAAAGAGGAACCAGGCTTGTTCTGTGTGGCCTCCAAAGGAGAACCAGGAGAACTAGATGGAAGTTGTAAGAGTGGCAGATCTAGGCTGGATGGAGGGAAAACCTTCCCAAGAGTTAGAGCTTCCCCAAAATGGAATGGGCTCTTGGGAGGCTGGGTGGGGGGAGGGGGTCCTCCACCATTTGGTATTTTAAGAAAAGGCCAGAGGAGGGTTTGTTGGGTATATTATAGAGTGTCCCCTTTAAAAAAAAAAAAAGAATTATATCTAATTTTTCAATCAGCAAAAATCCATTTTCCCTCCCCCACACCTTCCCAATTAAGAACAAAAGAAAAACAGAGCCCCTGTTACAGGCATGTAACCAGGTAAAATCAATGTCTACATTGACATAAATATTCTTTTTCAGGTTTGAATTGGACCAGATGACAGCTAAGGTCTCTTCCAACATAGAAAATTCTGTGATTCTGTGTTTTAGGAAAACAACACCCATCAGCGAATTGCAGAGTTGAGAAAGGAGGGCTTGTGGTCTCTCCGACGTCTGCCGAAACTTCAGGAGGCGCCGCGTCCCAAGTCTCACTGGGATTATCTCCTTGAAGAGATGCAGTGGATGGCGACAGACTTTGCTCAAGAGAGAAGATGGAAAATGGCGGCAGCCAAGAAGGTACTTTGTTTATCTCCCAGCTTTGGGGTCACTGCTTCTCTCCAGTTGGAGTTTCTGTAGAGTGGCATGAGGTGTTCTACTTGCTGCTTAGGGCAGCAGCTCTGGAAAATCCTGCCACAGATTTGTGTCATGTCATCTCAGCTGGGGCGCACTGCTGCCTTTGCTGTTCTCTGCTTTTCTCTGCATTGCCTTCTCCCATACTGCATCCCTGCTGCATGCTCTCCTCCTCGGCACTGCCCTCTCTGGGGCATCACCTACCTTGGAATCTCATTCTCCTTTTCTAGACCATTTCCCATACCCTGCCTTCTCTGTTTAGGGGCGCCTTGCCCTACTGCTCTGTCCAGGTGATGCCTGATAGCATTTTGTTTATGCCTCTTTCATGACAATTCCTATCTTTCCCTTCACATTATAGTTATTTGTATGATGATGATAATAATAGCATTTATATGGCATCTACTCAGTGCCAGGCACTGTGCTAAATGCTTTACAAATATTATCTCATTTGATCCTCATAACAACCCTGGAAGGTAGGGGCTATTATTATCCCTATTTTACATTTGAGGAAACTGAGGCAAACAGGATAAGTGACTGGTACAAGGTCACACAGCTAGTAAGTATTCAAGGTTGGATTTTAATTTGTCTTCCTGACTCCAGGTCTAGTACTGTATCTACTACCTAGCTGCTTAGTGACTATGGAATATCTGAGTAGATAAGTCCAGTAGGCAGGCAGAGGACAAGATCTGTAATTGGAAATCATCTGCTTAGAGATGCAGCAGCACCTGTGAGAAATGATGAGGTCACAGAGAGGGTAGAGAGCAGGGTCTGTGAACTTGGTTTGTATATATCATACATACATATGCATATACAGATATTCACATACATATATGTCTGTGTGAAACCAAGGTCATGTATGTAGCACAAACAGCCCTGGGTGCAGAGAGCAGAGCCAGGAGATGTAGGCCCGATAGTCCACGGAATCCCTTTGTATAGTGGGGCTGGAAGAGGAAGACTGATAGGCCCAGAGGTGGGGAGCTGAGGCAGAGGGAGCACTCCTGCAGAGGCCTGAATGGGCTGCAGAGAACTTACAAGCAGGGATTTCTTTGGTTTAAGGAACTCCCGGTGAGGACTCTCCCTCCACTTACACAGGCTGGTGTGGTGTCTGTCACCTAGAATTTTTGAGGATTGTCCGTGACTTGTATAGGTTCATACAGCCAGGATGGTAAGAGGTAGACCTTGACCCTGTGTCTGCCTAGCTCCTTTGCCAGCTGTTAGAATCACAGAACTTTGAGATCTGGCAGAGGCCATCCACAAAAGGAACCCTCCCCATGGGACCCCACTGCCTCTGGAGGCAGCCCATTCCAGCTCTGGGTGGCTCCGTTAGCAAGTTTTTCTGGGCATCAAGCCTAAATCCACCTCTTTATGGCTTCTACCCATTGGCCCTGTCCTTCCCTCTGGGGGCAGAAGAAAGCAGTCTGATTCCTCTTCCACATGACAATCACTCCAGTACTTGAACACAGCTATGACGTTTCCCCCATCTTATACCTGTAAAGCAGATCGTTTTGTACCCAAGGGGAAGACTTCACATTTGTCCCTGTTGCATTTTATCTTGGTAGATTCAGCCCAGTATTATAGCCTGGCAAGATCCTTTGGGATTCTGACTATGATCTGCCACGTTAACCTCTTTCTCAGCTTTGTGTCACCTGCAGATCTGACAAGCATACCATCTATGTCTTTATTTAATCATTGATAAAAATGTTAAATAGCACGAGGCAAGAGACAGATGCCTGAGGAGCACCCCACCAGAGAGACCTCCTGCCATGCCCCCATTGAACTGTTTACAATTGCCCTTTGAGTCCAGCCGTCCAAGCCAGTTCTCAACCTATCTGACTTTATTTTTGTCTAACTCCCATCTCTCCATCTCTATCTATTAAGCCAGGATGCTTCTCCAAGGAGGATTTTGATTTTAAGAAAGGTTTTGTAATTAGGAGGCCATCAATCTTTGAGAGTAGTTTCAGTAGAATGGTTTGGGGGGGCGGGTAAAATCTAGATTGATAACGGTTAAGGAAGGAATTTGAAGAATTGTGTGAAGCAGTGTAGACAGACAGTCTGGGAGTTTGTAGGGGAAGGGAAAGAGAGAGAGATGTCAGACCGAAGAAGCAGCAGAGTTTCTGGAAAGGTCTGGGGATGAAGGAGACCTGATACCATTTGTAGGCAGAAATGAAAGGACTGTTGGAGGGGAAGAAAGGGAAGATTTAAAGAGAGAGAATTAATTTACGAGGCTCCTGGAAGAGGTAGGAGTAGATGATATTATTTCCTTGGAATATCTACCAGTAAGGGCTACCCCATTTTACAAAAAAGATATATTTTGGCTATGTGTCTCAGTTGCATTTTTATTAGTTTTTTATTAGTTTATAGTTATTTCAAATTATATTCTTAATGAGTCCTTAATTTAACTTATTTTATCTTTCAGTTGGCAGTAGTGCTGGGAATACTTCTATTTTTAATTTCTTTGCATCTCAGCCTTACTGTGAAGTAGTTGTTTCTATAAATATTTAAATGCAGCAGTTCATGTTTAAGTTAATGTTCTCTGTAGATGATTCTTTGGGAAAGAATCACTTTACATGACATAGGAGGGTCTTGTTGAAGGAATTTAGCCTGGAGAAGAGAAAACTCAGGAGGGATATAATAGCTTTTGGCATCTGAAGGGCCATCACCTGGAAGGGAAGAATCAGCCTAGTTCTGCTGGGCTCTGGAGGGCAGAACCAGCAGTGCTTGATAGAAGCTAAAGAGGGACAAGTGTGGGCATTGATGTCAAGAAAAATGTCCTAACAATGAGATCTATTCCCAAATGGAGTAGACTGCTGCCTAAGGTGGTGATGGATGGTTTCCCCTTCATTAGAGACTTTCAAGTATAAACTGGCTGAGTCTCACCAAGTGTATGTTGCACATGGGATTTTTGTTGAGGTTTGGCTTTGATATGATGACCTTGCGGTTCTTTACAATTCTGAGATTCTATGATTTCCTAAATTCTTTTGGGAATAAAATTCCTTTAATTACTTACTATAAAGATTTATACTTTTCATTTTTGTTTTTCTTTAAGCATATACTGCATACAGTGGTTCAGTTTTCCCTTTCAATTGAGTTTTCTCATGCAAATGTGGTTAGATGTATTGATCACTTTTCCCTTTCTCAATTCCTAAAATGACTTCTTCCATTTGGAATCAGTTTAATACAAGTAAATATTTCCTATTAACATTTCCCTTATGGGCAAAATGCAGTTTAATTAAGTTTTTTGGTAGAGTAAGGCCATTAGATGACTTGATTCTCATTGCTTTAAAATTAGATTCCTGAAAATGAAAGTCCAAAATATTTTAAATAGAAAGGTGTCTGATTATTGTGGTTTATATTGATTAATTTCATTTTGACCATTTTTTAAAAATTTAAGATAATTTACATTTGCCTATAACAGTAAGTAATTATCCAGTAGAATATTTACTTTCCTGTGGAATTTTTAATGACTCTTTTTTCTTAAAGTGTTAAAGAAGGGTAGTAAATACTTATTAAAGATGAAAATTTTAATTGAACTAATGCTTTAAAATTCTATCTAGCAGAACACATGTACTTGGTTAGTAAAGAAAAGCTCTGATATTAGCATGGATTGTATTTTTGGTGAGTTTTATTCTGAATATAATGATTTTTATTAGATGGTAAGAACTGTGGCTCGTTACCTTGAAGAAAAGAAACTCAATGAAATGAGAAACAAAAAAGAGGAACAGAACAAATTAAGACGTATCGCTGCGTCAATTGCTAGGGAAATTGAGTACTTCTGGTCTAATATTGAACAGGTAAACCCTTGCTTTTTCAGCTTAGTATATTGCTATATTTGATTTTTAAAACCTATAGTGTCTTGTTTCAGTTTCTGTTTTTCTTCTCTTAGGTTGTAGAAATTAAACTGCATATTGAATTTCAAGAGAAACAAAAACAAGCATTAAATATTAAGAAATATTCAAGACAAGGTAACTAATTAATTGAAATGTTATATATTCTAATTAAAACTAATGCATTTCACAAAACCATAGGTCACTCACTTTAAAAGTAAATATTTTGTGGAGTATAAATGATTTTGTATTATGTTTTTATAATTGAATAAAATGAAAATGCATGAACATTATAAATCATCTTTGCAGCTAAGGACCCAAAGCCACTAGAAGCTAGCGTTAAGATAGAAAATGAAAACAGGATGGTAAGTGGTTTCTTTTTATTATTCTAATTTTTTACTTAAAAGGAATCCAAGAGGTTAGCTAGTTCAAACTATCCCTCCATACTTGACAGGCAATCTCATTCCATCCCTACTTGGGAAAGAGAGTCTCACAGGGCAACCCTTTCCATTATCAGACAATGACAATTATTAGAATAATTTCCTCATATCTGCTTCTCTGTAACTTCTGCCCATGGGTTCCATTTCACCCCATTAGAATAAATGAAATCTCAGAATAATCTTTGGATTATATGAAATAATACTAAGATATTCATTATCTAAAATCTTTCTTCTTTATTTGCGTGAATATGAAAGATATTTGTTTCAGCACTTATCACCATGTCTTGGACTTAATAGGCACTTACTAGATGCTTTTTGTACTTAATTAAAAGTAAGTGTTTAGGAAATGGAAAACAATCTTGTTCTTTGGGTTTTAAAAGAATTGGTATACATTTAATGAGATAAATGAGCACACAGATATGGGCAATAAATTTGTAGTATTATGCAGAAAGGATTTCATACCTATAGATTTAACATTGTTGAGTCTGTCTGTAAGCATTTATTAAATGCTTATGTGCTAGCCTCTCTGGCTAGCATTAAGGATAAAAAAAAATGCAGAAACACAGTTCTTGCCCTCATTATGAGCTCTGTTTTGGCCATGTTGTCTATGAGACGTCCACAGCACAGCTAGTTCAAGATGTCCAAAAGGCAATTGGTGTGGCAGGACGGAAGCTCAGGTGAGACACTAGGTCTAGAACTAAAGATCTTAGAGTCATTTGTGTAGAGGTGATGATTGAAGTCATAGGAGCTGATGAGGTCACTAAGTGAGATAGGATATAGGGAGAAAAGAAGACCCAGGATAGAGCTTGGGTGAGGGTACCTATTGCCTTTTCCTTTAGTCATTTGATCACTAAGTATTTCCTAGGATTAATTCTTCTAGACTTACATGTTTGACATAGTTGAGAAAGTTTCTATTACTTAAAAATAAACATTTTAAAGAGCTGGTATAAGTATAGGAATATATTTTAATATTAAGATTCAATCTGCATGAACTCAATGGATTGTTGCAGAAAATTTATTTTTTCTAAGCTGCAAATAAGAATTTGCAAAAAAGGAAATATTTAAAAAAGAGAACTTTGGTAATGTCTACTCACTACTTTCTCTATAGAGTGATAATATTTGATTTTCTTTTTTTTTTTAAACTGTAGACTTCACCTTCAGGCAAGAAGAGAAAGGCAAGCACGTCTTTGACTGATGAAGAAGGTCTGTTTCTTTAGAGGCTAGGTTTCTAGGTGTTTGTGTCTTTGTTTCTTTCCATTCAGTCAAGTATGAAATATTCAATATCCTTTCTTGGAGCAAGTGTAGAAAAATGATTATTAAGGATCAGCTTTGGTATTTATTTTTTGTTAATTGATAATTTGGCATACATATTGCCACCATCTTTTCTCCTGCCAACTTTTGTGTATTAGTTTATTTGTTTATTAGTGTAAAAGTATTGGTAGGAGAGAAGCATTTTGCCAGAGTGGTGGCTCTTCCTAATCCAAGAAGAACTGAACATTTTTGTTATTTTTTAAGTCTTTCAACTAATCTTTCAGTTAGTATTTTACAAGTGCTCCAATGCCACACTAGCTATGCTTATGAAAGAAATATAAGACATCCTTCAGGGAGTTTAAAATTTAATTAAGGAGATAGAACCAACACATATGAAGTAAAGAGAGAACAGTGGTATCCGAAAGTATGGAACTGAATGAAATTACAATAGGAGTTCAAAGAACTGATTCATCAGGATGGTTGAAAGACTATTCTTGGGAGGAAGTGGGGTATGATCTGGTATTAGTCAGACTGGGAAGGTTGAGAAAGAGGTGGGAAAGGCAGGCAAGGAGGTGTAAAAGAAACTGGATGAGGAAGAGCCTTCCTAACCCTTCTTCAAGACCCATTTAGGATAGTTACTTTCATTGTACAATTTCAAGACAAAATTCTGGGGTTGATGTCCGAGGCTCTTCACCATCTTTTTTTTTTTTTTTGCCTTTTGGAGGGCAGTTGGGGTTAAGTAACTTGCCCAAGGTTACACGGCTTGTTTTTTGTGTGTGGGTGTTAAGGGTCTGAGGCTGGAATCGAACTCGGGTCCTCCTGACTCTAGGGCGGGTGCTTTACTCACTGCACCACCTAGCCGCCCCAGCTCTTCACCGTCTTGATCATATTTGATCCATTTTACATTTCTCATTGCTCCCTAACACTCACTCTAGTTGGGCTGGTTTCTTTATATTCTGGAGTAATCCATGCCAGCCCGACAAGAGTGACCCAATGAAAGCTCTGTCTGAAGATTAGCCGGGCCTCAATGTGCAGGTTGTATTGGCCATTTGGAGGACTGGAGTCAGTGAAGCTGGCCAAAGGCTAGTGGTTCAGGTGAGACAGAAAGTGAGAGGGCCTGGGAAACTAAAGGAAGAAGTTAGAGCCTTGGTGACAGATTGGGTATAGGAAGAAATGTTTCTGACCTTGGCTGACACTTTTTTTTCTTCTTGTTTTCTCTGCAAGTAGAGTAATAAAGCATGGGAAACTGCTAGAATAAGATGCAAATCAAGGACCAGAAGCTACTTCCAGTTTAGTTTTTAAATCTCATTTTTTTGCTTGCTTAATAATCAGAACTCTGTAGCCTGAAGAAAGACTACAATTTTTTTTTTACATAAATCCTGGAAGATGCTTCTTTTTTTTTTCTTCCAGAATTTATTATTTACTTTTAGTTTTCAACATTCATTTCCACAAGATTTTGAATGACAGATTTTTTCTCTATCTCTCCCCTACCCCCCACCTCAAGATGGCAAGCATACTGAATACCCCTTCCCCCAGTCTGTCCTCTCTTATATCCTCCCATCTCCCCCTTCCCTCTTCCTCCTTACAAGAAAGACTATAGTTTACTTTTTAAAGATGAGTGAATATGGGGCGGCCAGGTAGCACAGCGAGTAAGAGCACCGGCTCCAGTGTTGAGAAGACCTGGAGATCAAATCCCGGGCTCAGACACTCAGCACCCACCCAGAAACACCTGGCCGTGTAACTTTGAGCAAGTTACTTAACCCCAATTGCTTAGGGGCAGCCAGGTGGCTCAGCAAGTAAGAGCACCGGCTCCAGTGTCTGGATGACCTGGATCAAATCTGGGCTCAGATACTCAGCACCACACCCAGAAATAATTGGCTGTGTAACCTTGAGCAAGTTACTTAACCCCGATTGCAAAAAAAAAAAAAAAAAAAAGATGAGTGAATATGAATGAACATTTACCTTGAGGGTTCAGGTAAAAGCAGATTTCAGTATTTTGCAGTTCAGCAGAGAAGTCAAGAACCATTTTTTCCAGATGGTTTTATATTTTAGGCTTTCCATTTCATACCTTTGTATGTAAGATTTTATGTCTTCATATGTAAGGTAGCTACTTGAATGTAGTGCTCCTAAATATATGTCTCCAGTTCATCTGAGTTTAGTTATTTATTCTAAGAGTAGCTCTTTATTATCCAGTCTTTACTTCCTCCTGTGCTGATGGGTCAAGTCATTGTTTAGACATTCTCTGAGGTGTGAACTTTCCCTGTAGAAGTGCCCTTCTCCATTGAGATATATTTATTATGCCAGATCTAGGGTTTTTGACCCCCAAATCTCTTTCCTGTCTATACTTGCCAGCATAGACATGAGTTCATAGAATCACATAATGTCAGAGCAGTAGTCTAATTATGTTCAGTGGTTTCTTTTGTGTTCAGTGGAAGATGAGGAGGAGACAATCGAGGAACAAGAATCGAAAGAGGCAAACATAAACCATCAAGCAGAGCTGTGCCGCTTAGTCCGAGAAGGTGAGTGGGTAGCATGAACCATCCTGTAGTTTTGTTGTTGAATTTCCCTAGTGACTTGGTTACCCATGTTCATTTGAACCAGGGTGGCTTAAAAAGATCTACACAAAGCCCATCTTAGTGATAGCGGTAGTTTATTTCAACAGTGGAAATAATTTCTTGAAAATGGAAACAATAATCTCTTGAAAAAAGGAGTCATTATTATTTTAGAAAAAAAAATGTTGATGTGTAGGCGTGTTAATTGATAATGTTTTGATAGTGCCAGCCTTCTAGAAGCAAATATCTAAGGAGTCACTCAGTAAGGCTTATTTTACCTCTTTCCTACAATCAGAAATGATTGGCTGAAATAGCTTGATTTCATTTTTAGTGGTTTCCCCCTTGAAGTGACAAATAATTCACGAAAAAACAAATTGAACAGATTTCCATGTACTATATATCTATATCTATATATATCTATATATATATATATCATTAGCACAATTGGGGGAAGTCCTTCCATGTTAGAAAGTGTGGACACCATGATGGCTTGTATTTGTATTGTCTGAGGATCAGCCCAGCTAAGTTTGGAAAGGCTCTTCACTTCTGGCACTGACTGGCTCATGAATCTTGCAACTCTGGAAGACCCTGTGTTATGCTCTAGAGGGTCACATTTTACATCAGGAGAGACAGTGCCCAGGGTGACATCATGATTCCTTGAAGTATTTGAAGTAAGAAGTGACCAGGGAAGTGTTAGAATTAATCTAACAATATTTGTGGGGTTTTTTTTTGTCCTTTTGGAGGGGGGAAGGCAGGGCAATTGGGGTTAAGTGACTTGCCCAAGGTCACAAAAGCTAGTAAGTGTTAAGTGTCCGAGGTTGGATTTGAACTCAGGTCTTCCTGACCCAGGGCCAGTGCTCTATTCACTGTGCCATCTGGCTGCCCCATCTAGCAATATTTATAAAGATAAATTAAAATTCTTGGGATGATCAATGACATGTAAGTAAACCAGGTAATAAATCTTTCCAGAAATCTCACAATAAAATGTTAAATTTTCTTTCCTAGCATAATCAGCACCCAGATTTCTCACACCACCATTGGAAAGGAAGGGAAAACAGTTTTAGAGGGCAAAGTGTTTTTTCTAAGATGACTTTTTATTCCCTGGTTTCATGCCATGAATGTGCCTAGAAATGTTCTTCATGAACTCTGCTAAGAAATGCTTATCGTTTATTCATTTAACACATATTCAGTGAACACTTACATTTACCCTGCTAGGTAGTGTAGTGAATGATGCCTCACTTTGCTCTTGACCCTCTTCAGCTGAATTGCCTTTGGATGACTTAGTCAAGTTATATGAAGGTGCTTTTGTGGGAAGTTTCAAATGGCCACAGTCGGCGTGTGACAGCGAAGAAACCACCAGTGAAGAAGGTGAGTGCTAATGAATTATTTAGTTAAAAGATATGACATTTTTCTGTTCTAGAAAGCTGGAGCAATCATTTGTATCCAGGGCTAATAAGTGGTTGTGTTTGTGTGGAGGTCAGAGTCGGGAAAGTGGTTCGAGTGTGAAAGAATTCACTCAGATTCTCTTTTAGCCATTGGAAGCTTTCTTAACATGAAAGCACATGGACCTTTTACTATAGTCATGGATGAGTAAAAGGTGCTGATATTTTGGGGGGATGGGACTAGGCTTACATAGACAGAAAGTTAAACATGCAGCCTCTTCAGGATGATGATGTAGTTTCAGAGTTCCTATGGTGGTTAAAGATTAAGGATAGGATAAGGTAGAATTTTATGGTAAGAATTTCAGGGTTTTATGACTGGTTGAAAATTAAGGACAAAACGGGGGCACACAGGTTAAAGACTGAGGACAAGAGGGACACAGGGTAAAGAAGACAAAAGCAATTCTTTTGGTACAAGTTAGGGAGAAGTGTTAACGGTATTTCAAGATAAGGGGAAAAGGACTTTAGGATACTCTAAGGTTACAGGATGAACCCCACCTCCTTCCCCAGGAGGAACCTCACAAAGTCCTGGGAAAGCCACCCTTAATGTTTTTCTTAACCCCTAAGCTACTGTCTGTACCCACATCATCTCTGTCAAGAGTCTCTCAATCACTTTATATAGAACCACTTGCTTTAGTCGTCTAGTTCAAGTTCAAAGTCAGTAAAACTCTTTCAATCCAATTCAGCAAGTATTTGTTAAGCGCTTTCTAAGCACCAGACACTGGGCACAGAGCGAGACAAAAGCTAAGCTTGCCCAAGGAATCAGTGTGTCCATAGACAAGTCAGTTTCAGAATCTCTAGCTTTTCTTTGAGGAGTCGGCCCAAGTGCAGCCTCCTAGCTAGACAAGGCCTCTAGTAATCCTGTTACTAGTGTCCTTGCCCTCTTAGAACTACTTCGCATATAATTTGTATTTATTTACATGCATACATGATGTTTGTCCTCAATGGAATGCATGCTCTCTGAGGGCAGGCACTATTTCATTGCATGATGCCTGCCATGTAGTAAAGCTTAATACATGTTCATTGAATTAATAAATGAAAATATATACAAAGTAATTTTGGGATGGGGGAAGAGAATACTAATAAGTGGGGAAATCAGGAAAAAGTTCTTATAGGAGGTAGCCCTTGGGTAGGGATCACTAGCAGTAGGGCTGAGGATGGAGAGCATTCCTGGCAGGTGTGTACAGGGCGGCAAGGAGATGGGATAGAGACCATTGTGATGGGCAGCAGCAAATAGCCTTGTTTGGTTCCAAAGAGAGAAACATGAATCTGCAGAAAGGAGAGTTTAGAGCCAGATTGTGTTTGCTTTGGAATGATTTACATTTTTAATGGATTTTTTTGTATTTCTATTACCTTCATTTCCCAGTGTCTCTCCTACATCCTCTCCCCCTCCCCATTCTACTCAGAGAGCATTGCTTATAAAAAGAATAAAACAGGGGAGGGCCAGCTAGCAGCTGTGCAGACCTCACCAGCAGATGGCAGTAGTGCATGCAGTCTGCTGCACCAGCAGCTCCGGCCTCTGCAGTGGAGGGCGTATTTTCATATCCTGTTGCTACATGCTTGATCATCATATTTACACGGCGTTCTGTTAAAGTTTATTTTTTGTTATTTTGGAGTCAGACCTTGAAAGGCTTTAAATGCAAAAGAGGACGAGGACAATAGGAGGGGTTTCCAAATGGAATGATCCAGAGACTCCTTGTGCTGTATAGACCACTTGTCCCCTTGTGTCACACAGGTTGGAAAGCACATAGACCCCATCCTGGGTGTGAGTCCCCGTTCTGTTACTGCTCATTATCTGTGTTCCCCATGGGGGGTGCACTACCCTCTCTGGGCCTCAGGGTTCTCTTCTACAGAATGGAGGGGTTGAACCTAGTGATCTCTGGGGCCTTCTGGCTCTCAGGCCTGCCCCTTACATACGCTGTCTGTCTTGTAACAGCTTCATTTGTAAAGAGAGGTTCTGGAGGCTCTCCCCAAGCTCTTTGGCTTGGTTACAGTTCAGAGGCAAGAGCGCAGACGTTTTCTTGAGCACTTACTGTGAGCAGTGTTGTACTAGGCACTGAGGGCAGAGGCAGAGTTTTTAATAAGCATGGTCCCTGCCTCAAGGGCTATGTACTCCTCCACCCAGAGGTCATAGTCTAATTGGAGGTTGATTAGGTCCTAAACAAGGGCAGCTAGGTGCATAGTGCATAGCATAGTGCATAGTGCATAGCATGCCAAGCCTGGAGTCAGGAAGATCCAAATCCAGCCTCAGACATTTACTAGCTGTGTGATCCTGGGCAAGTCACTTAACCTGTTTGCCTCAGTTTCCTCATCTGTAAAATGGAGATAATAATAGCACCTACCTCCCAGGGTTGTTGGGAAGATCCAATGAGATAATAGTTGTAAAGTGCTTGGCACAGTGCCTGGCCCATAGTAGGTGCTTAATAAATGTTAGCTGTTATTATTATTACTTTGTATGTATAAAGAGGCAGCTAGGTAGCTTAGTAGATAGACTCAGGAAGACCTGAGTTCATATCCAGCCTCCGGCACTGACTAGCTATGTGACCTTGGGCGAGTCCCTTAACCCCTGTTTGCCTTAATCCACTGGAGAAGGAAATGTGTAAACCACTGCAGTATCTTTCCCAAGAGAACTGCATGGACAGTATGGTTCACAGGGTTATGAAATATCAGACATGACTGAACAATAAAAAGAAATATACATAAACCTAATTCTTCTGATCTTGGCATCCTGGAGAAATCTGGTGCTAGGGATAGCAGAGGAGCGGCATCTTGACTTTGGTTCTTGACTGTCAGTTCCAGATCCCCAGACCTCTACTTTCCCAACTTCAGTGCAGAGTCTGTAGGAGCATTTTATTTAAATTTAAATAGTTTAAATTTAAATTTTAGCAACCAAATTGAATACTGAAATTTCATGTGAGTTCTCTTAAAGTACTTATAAATTGTAGAAATCATTTAATTATTATTATCCTTATTAAACGTTGACACCTGTATACATCATCTCTTATATCTTCTCTAGATCTAGAAGAGACCACCAATGGCAGAGAAAAGAAGGAAGTAGTCATTATAGATTCACTCCTCAGTATTGGGCAGTACCGAGGTGTGGAGAGAACCAGTCCTAACAAGAAACACACGAGAGATATTGCAGAGGTGGTGGCAGCAGCAGAAACTCTGTTACCCAAGGGCAGTGCCCGCATCACAACTGCGGTACATCTTTTTGGTTTTTAACAGCCTGTGGGTGTTAGTGCAGGGTCAAGGAATAGGCTAGCTCCTCAGATGGGCTGCCAACTCGGGCTTCATTCCAGCTGCAACTGCTAGGAAGAAAACATGTTCATCAGTGTTTGTTAAATCCTTCATGGAAAACTTAGTGTTAGGGCACCTCTGAAAAGGTAGCATTTGACTTTGTCAGTTAGTTGATTTTTTTCAGAGAAATTACATGTGTCATTATTTTTCAAATATATAAGCCAACAGAATATCTGTTGAACTAAATTGAGAAGCATTTGTCCTTTTCCTTGATTGAAAAAAAAAAAAGATACTGTCACCAGAAGTTGTGGGATTTTTTTCCTCTTTTTCTTGAATAGGTAAAGTTCACTACCCCATGCTTACTCTATGGGGTTCTCAGAGAGTACCAGAAGATTGGACTGGACTGGTTAGCCAAACTCTACAGGAAGAATCTCAATGGCATCTTGGCAGATGATGCAGGGCTTGGCAAGACTGTGCAGGTTATTGCCTTTTTTGCCCATTTAGCTTGTAATGAAGGTAAGTGAATCTGCTGAAATTTACATGTTTGAAATATCTTAATTTCCATGATGAAATTTTGCTGTAAGTGTTCTTTATATCTATTTTTGGGGTGAAAAAGGTAAATTGTTTTTAATTGCTACTGTACATTTAAAAGATAAGTTATAGTGTTTAAACTATATACATTTAAATTTTACTTTTGGAAAATATGAATTTCTAGATTTCTGAAAGAAATGTTGCTTGTCTTTGACAAGCAACATTAATCTCCAGTGCCGTTGACAGTGTCAGGGTTTTCATTTTGCCTCAATTTTATTTGAAAGTGAACACCTTTAGGCTCCATTCTCTGTCTGCATCTTTGCTGTAGGTAACTGGGGCCCCCACCTCATTGTGGTTAGGAGTTGTCATATATTGAAGTGGGAACTTGAGCTGAAACGTTGGTGCCCTGGCTTGAAGATTCTTCTTTACTTTGGCGGCCAAAGAGAGCTTAGAGCAAAGAGACAGGTATTGTGTTGAGACTGTTGACATGGGAGCATTTCCTCTTTGTTATCATCCCTGCTCTGCCATTTTCTTCTTTACCTTCTAGTAATCAGTTGTTTTCCATATCCATACCTACATAGGAGAGAACTAGAGAGATGGACTAGGTGTTGCAGAAGGAGGGACTTGTGTTAGAAATGGGGCACCTCCACCAGCCTGGAATGGATGACTAACAGTGGTTGGGCCATCTCATTTCCAGGCAGTATAAGAGCTGGAGAAGTGTGCCAGTCATTGATAGTTTTTGTCAGTGTCTTTTGGAAGGGTTTCTAATGAAAGCCTAAAAGTGATGGTACATTGGCTGCAGCAAGTTTTGGGGTAGTATTGGCCTCCTTTGAAAGATACTTTATTCTCCTGTTGCCATGTTAGTTTAGTGTCAATCCTGCAATCCTGGAATGTCAGCTTCATAATGGATAATTTTCTTTTTTGGAAGGAATGGACTGAACCCAACAGCTTCAACGTGTGTATTACATCCTACAAGCACTTCTTTAAAGGGCACCAGGCCTTTGCCAAAGTAAGGTGGAAGTACTTGGTTGTTGATGAAATGCAGCAGATCAGGAACATGACAGAAAAACACTGGGAGGCACTTTTCAGTCTCCGGAGGTCAGTCTGACACATGGAGTATTTCTTTTCCTCATGGAAGTAACTGAGACATACTGCCCTCCCCTCCCCTTTTATTTAAAAGTGAAACAAAAAGACAGGCGTTAAAAGAATCATGGCTGAACATTGCCATTGAATATGTGTGTTTGGGTGTGTGAACACACCCTATGAGGTGCAGGTGACATTCCAGGCATTTACAGTGTGCATAGATTTCAAATTTCCTTTCAATTACACTCTTATACCTCTATCATGTTTCTTTAGAGCTCAGTTTTTATATTTTATCATATAGTAAATACAAAGATCATCCCATACATTTTTAATAGTGTATAATATGAGATGAATAGTCTATATAAATAACACATATAAAAAATAATGAAATAGTATTTGTCTGTTCCCTCTCCTTTCTCTTCTAAATCCCCACACTTCTGACTCCCTGCTTCTATTTAAAAGCAAGCAAGGAAAAATTTTTTTTTAAAAATAGTGACTATTTTCTATACCCTTACTTATATATCAGAGTATGGTTAGGTTAAATTCAAAGAAAATTGTTCAAAGTTATCTGAAAGACTTTACTGTTGGAATTATGCCTATGCCACACTTTATACAGAGCTCAAATTTAATTAATTTCAATCTATGGCATTGGGACCAACACCCCAAATTTAGTGTTTTAGAAATGAATAATGTTTATGTTAGGTGAACTTGGATATTAAATAGACAACTTTTATATTTTACACATTTGGGGTGAAAGTACGATTCTGAATGTTTAATAACTTCTTGCTATGGTACTGCTGGAAGGTTAGTAATAGGGAAACCTTCCTGTTCAGTAAACTTAGTTAAAAGTGCTAAGGCTAACATTTCTGAGAGATTTATTTTCCTAAGAGGAATTGAACTGATCAAGCATTAGATCTGAGAGTTTACTCAGTAGATAAAGAATTTGATAAAATGCAGATAGAACATAGAACATCGATCATTAGCTTTTTAAAAAACATCAAATTTCTGCTGATATTTGTTGGGATAGAAAAAATTTCTGAGAGATGAGAATAAGCACAAATGAATTATTTCATTCTTCCTTTTCACAGTCAACATCGTTTGCTTCTGATCGACACACCTTTACACAATACCTTGATGGAATTGTGGACCATGGTGCACTTCCTGATACCTGGAATTTCAAGACCATATTTGGATTTTCCAGTGAAAGTTGCTAGTGAAGAGAACCAAGATTATTGTCACAAACTTGTCATAAGGTTGCACAGAGTATGTCAAGTTTTTTCCCCTACTCTCGGTATTTATTGTAGTGAACTACTAAAAAACCCCTACATTGCTGTATTCTGCCACTGAAGACATATGTGGATTTCCAGAGGTTCTCCAGTGGGATTTCCCTAAGTTTTCCTCCACTGCTCAGTTTTAAGAATGAGTGGCAGAGAAAATAAGGAAGGAATTTAAGACAATCTTTTCATCATTTCTGTCTCTTACTAATGTGTGGCTATTAATATTATCATTCCAAGGTTTGCAAAGTTTGCACCACATTGGTATAGTAGATAATGAAAACAGTGCATGACCTGAAGATACTTTTCTAGAAGGAAAAATAAAAACCCAAATAATGTGTGTGAAAAACAGAATTGTAGTTAGATGGGAATCTCTCTACCTTCTTCTCTTCAGGGATGAGTCAGTGGGGGAGGTGAGATCTGAAGTGAATTTGGTAGAGAAGAAAAGGAAGTGGCTCAGTGAATAGAAAGGGCTGGGGGAGCAGTGTTGGAGAAAGTTCAGGATCAGGAGTGGGAGAGGATGTACAAAGGGGCCAGGAGCAGCTGTGTTTGTCTGGAGCAGAGTGAGTGACTGGAGGAGAGCAGAAGGAAACCCCAGAGAGGGGGTCCAGGCCCTGAGGGAGGGGCCAAGGAGTGCTGCAGGCGCTGTGTTCAGAGGCACTCATTCTGCAGGGGCCGCAATATATGGCGCGGCTTCGCCTCCATATTCAGGCTGTGCTAGGGCTTCTGTAGGCAGGGCAGCAGTGCAGTCTGTCTGTAGCAATCTAGTTTCCTTTCACACATTATGATGGATGTTATGGGCATAATAGTATTAATAAGGATTTCTCTAATAAAATGTATGTATTTTCCTAGATGATACAGCCGTTCATTTTACGAAGATCAAAAAGAGATGTAGAAAAGCAGCTCAGTAAAAAATATGAGCATGTGCTAAAGTGCCGCCTTTCTAATCGCCAGAAGGCCTTGTACGATGACGTGATCCTCCAGCCAGGGTGAGTCCCGCCAAGGCTGTCCCTCCACTTTCCTTCCCCAGCACCTGCAGAGGTCTGGCCCAGAGGCAATCTCCAGTCCTTCATGGGTGATCAGTGTGATCAGTGCTTGGGTGGATGGATGGAGGGGGTACAGTGTGGATATGTGTGTGTGTCATTGTGTGCAGTCCTGCCTGGGCCGTCCACTGTGCCTGCCCAGCCAGTGGGGAGCCCACATGCTGAACAGTGTGGCATAAAGACAGAGTGGTAGAAACAGGATCTAGAATGAAGGCCTTTAAAATAAGTTCTGCATGTCCGCTCTGATCAGCCAGTGGGATGAAGTTTGATGGGTCTTTCTCTTTCTGTGTTCACAGAACCCAGGAAGCTCTCAAGAGTGGACAGTTTGTCAGTGTTCTTCACGTCCTTATGAAGCTGCAGAGGATCTGTAACCACCCGGACCTCATTGACCCCAGGCTCTCAGGTGCCTCATACGTGCTGGAGGCCCTCGAGTTCAGGACTGCTGCTGCCATTGTGCAGGCCCTGGAGCGCGGGCTGTGGAAGGTGAGCCGGGGCTTTGTCTATCACCCACATGGGGTGGGATTGCTGCTGCTTCCCTGATGAGAGACAGTCCCCCCTTCATTGGAGACAGGCTGCAAGCTCCTTGGGGGGCAAAGCTGGCCTCCTGCTGAGCTTACAGGTCACAGGGGTTAAGCCATAGTTCAGAGCAACGATCAGTTTCTTAAGTGGGTTTTCAGACTGTCTTTTCTGTTGATTCCTTTTACTGAATTGTTGGCTGATGAGTTCTGATCCCTGATGATGTGAATGTGTCAGTTGAATGTTAGTCTGTCATCTGACTGATCTGAAATATAGCTGGTAGGTGAGGAATGCTCTGAGCTTGTCAGCCTGATTTTATACCATCCCATTACATCCTAACAACCCTGTGAGGCAGGCACTGTACCCATTTTAGAAGTGGGAAACAGAAGGTCTGGGCACTTAAGTGACTTACCCTCCATGGTTATACAGCCGGTGAGAAGCCAAGGCAGATTCTAACCCAAGGCTCTCATGACTCAACTTCCAGGCCTCTTATGCCTTGCTGCTGCTCAGCAGTATCTAACTCTGCTAGCATTAATTGGATAGAAACTTTCTTGTAGAAATATGATAGAATTCTGAATTTCTTGTAGAAATTCTGATAGAATCAGCTCCCTCAGTGATGTCTGTCACTCTCTGGAGGTGGTTTGATGTCCTCTTCCCTCCTGAGGAAGAGGCCTCTAGCCATGGCTGCCCCTCTGAGGGCCGCCCTCTAAGTCACTGGTTGACTCAGAGGCTTTGGTATGATATTTGGACCAAGCTTCATTGTTAAACATTGGAAACAAGGTCTTTGCTTTTGTTTTAACCTAGGACACTGACATGTCTATATTTGATCTGATTGGGGTGGAAAATAAAATGACGCATTATGAAGCCCAGGTGCTGCCCAAACAAAAGATAAGCAGGAAGTTGATGGAGGAGATCTACACGTCACCTCTGCCCCAGTCAAGGCCCCGGCCTGTCAAGATCAAGCCCAACAGGTAGGGCAAAGCTCCCTGCAACTAACTAAATGTTGGCCTTTTGGGTTTTAAATGTGAGAAAACAGAGTTCAGACTTGTGGGATGTGGCCTGTTTTAGGTTATAGAGTGAAAGGAAGAGTCCAGAGGACCTAGGTTTGAATCTCATTCCTGATATATACTTATGGTGTGACTCTGAAGAAATGTTACTTGACCTCTCAGGGAAGTGCTGATGTACCTTGGGTAGGGAGATTCCCTTCCTGGGAATTCTCTGTGCCAGTGAAATTGTAGATCGTGGCCACAAGAAGCGATGACGACATTGCTGTATACTTCCTGCTTTGCTGTGTTGTGTCTGCGTCTTTCATCAGTTGGATCTTAGACTTGCATGAAGACAGAGTAGGTTAGGGTTTTCATGGATAGGAAAGCCATATCAAGCCTACTGCAGGGGCTTTGACCACATCAGTTTGGGATGTATATATTTTCCAAGCATAGAATTCTCTAATAGGGCTGATCACCAGTATCTATAATGCATAGTAGGCCAGGTGTATTTGCTCAGATGACACTGAGTGTTGCCAAAACACTTCTGGACACCTGTTCCCACCCATCCTCTGCTAGACTGGACTCTGCGGAGACTTTGACTTGCACCATAGATTAGGTAGAAAAAAGGACCCTTGGTTTTGGGACCTCTTCATAGGCTATTGTGAATTCTTTGTCTTCCTTTTGTTTTCTGATCTTCCCATCCATCCCTTCCATTTGTAACAGTCATATCTACTTTGATGAGCACATTCTTGCTGGGAAGGAACTGCTGGGGCTTCACTGTGGCTGCATTTAAGGCTACTTTTCTATTCTCTTTGAAAATGTACTGAGAAATTGTTGCTAAACTCTAAGTGGAAACTGCATACAAGAGATATACACAATTGTGTACTTCTCTCGAGGATACTTCTCATAGATTGTATTGGTTACTACCTGGATGAGATGCAGTGTAAAATACTCCTTTATATCCTTAATGTGACTGAGAACCATACTTTAAAAGAAGATCACCAAGTGTCTGTTCTCATTGACAGGTTTTAATGCTGTCTAATTGACTGCTTTCTGCTCATTCGGGTTTTCAGGTTGTTCCAGCCTGTGCAGTATGGACAGAAGCCAGAGGGCAAGACTGTTGTTTTCCCAAGCCCTCAAATACAGCGCACTGTCACCACAGCCGCAGGAACCCAACCAGGGCAAGGACGAGGAAGGCCCCCCATTGCAGATCAAGGTAAGAAGAGGCACTATTCTTTTGGAGGCTATTGAAATATGCCAGTATTATGACAATGATAGGTCTTCATCTATCCTACCTGGCCCATATGATACATAGCCCACTAGCATTCTGTTAGCGGATTGGCAGGTAAAACTTCAGGAGTTCTCAGTGGTGTAATATAGACTGGGCAATGCTCAATTTTTATTTCAGCCCAAATGATGATTACTCAGACAGGCATTTCTGAATTCCCAACCCTCCGATTTATATAACTAGTCTTTAGAAGGCGATTAGATTGTGCTTTTGTAAAAAGGAGTTAGTCCCAAGATGGGTATTCTATAAGAATGTATCTCAATATCATCTTGAAAAGTTTCTTCTAAATTCAAGTTGCTTCAAGTAATAGGTAAAACCTCTAATAACTTTGCACAAACAAACCTTATTGATTATAGTGGCTGCAGCACAGTTTCAGACATCTCAGACTCCTGCCAATGCTCCAAGACACCAGACACCACAGCAACTAGCACAGCCAGTCCTGTGAAACAGCGGGGTCAGGACTCAGCCCAGCCCTCCCAGCTAGGCCAGCCAGCCCCAGCCCCAGCCCCAGCCCCAGGCCCCAGCCCCAGCCCCAGCCTCAGCCCCAGCCCCAGGCCCCCTCGCACACCATCCAAAAGACTGTGCTTCCTCAGAGGCTGGTACTGACCTCCCAGGCCCAGGCACGGCTGCCTAGCAAGTGGCCTCCACTTGGTTTCTCTCATTGATTTCTTGCAATGAGGTTAAGCTACTAAACACCCTAAGGTGTGGTCAGTCATTTGTTTCCCATGCTTTGGATCATCCCCGCTTACTTCATTGCTTTTGTCTAGAAGAATTGCAGTTTGGGCAAGAAATGATAAGATTTCAGGCAAAATATGTTAGTGGTGGCAACTTAAATTCCTACTTCTGCATTTTCCTCTGCTGGGAGGATTTCCTTCAGATCAAATACTTAACTTTTTTCTGATTCTTTTAGGTTAAATACAGATTTGTGTGGGAATAGTCTTATCCAAGTACTCATTCTAGGTGTTGGGAAAAGAAAGGAAGGAAGGAAGGAAGGAAGGAAGGAAGGAAGGAAGGAAGGAAGGAAGGAAGGAAGGAAGGAAGGAAGGAAGGAAGGAAGGAAGGAAGACTGACTCTGTGGGAAGGTTGTGAACCACAGGGGCAATATAATTATAATATACAATTATAATATAATTATGTCAGTTGAGGAGGGGTGCCAGTGTCTGTACCATCGGCAGTGGGTATAATGCATTGGATGCTTAGAGATTTTAAACTTTCCTGAAGCTCAGTTGCATCAGAGCTGTCCGACACCTGCTCAGGACAGTCCTGCCTCATTTGTTCTGTCATGACATCTCAGTCAATTTGCTTTAGTAGCAAATTTTGAAATTTGATTGCTTATTATGTTTTTGGTTTTTCTGTTGACCTTTCCTGGTGAAAAGGCCTAGAATTCATTTTAGTATCTGTTTTTTTGTTTTTTTTGCTTTTTGGAGGGGGGAGGGCAGGGCAATTGGGGTTAAGTGACTTACCCAAGGTCACACAGCTAGTACATGTTAAGTGTCTGAGGCAGAATTTGAACTCAGGTCCTCCTAACTCCAGGGCTGCTGCTCTATTCACTGTGCCACCTAGCTGCCCCTTTGTATCTGTTTTATCACAGAATGTTACATGAGTGTTCAAGTCGGTTTAATAATATATGTCACAGTAGATGATAGAAGCTTTCATGGAAGCTTACTGTTTCCCCTTGAATCCCGGAGTGATAAAGTAATTCCTGCTGAACATCCATTTGACCATTTAGATGTCTTCAGTGGAATCATGCAGGGGTGGCGCTCCTGCTCTGTTTACTGATCCACTTCAGATTTTTCAAGCCAGGGATGGGGCTTACTCTGTTTTCTTCTTTTTCAGGTGGGGAGGCAATGAAAGGTGCTCAGCGGGCTTCTCTCACAGCAGCTCAAGGCAGGATAGCTCAGACGGAGACCCCCGTGACCCTGCAGTTTCAGGGGAATAAGTTCACTCTGTCACATAGTCAGCTCTGTCAGCTCACTGCCGGCCAGCCTCTGCAGCTTCAAGGTGCTGTCATCTTTGAGTGGCCAAGGGGTAGAGTCGTCTGTCAGAGAAGGGAGTATGGTTCTCCTAAAGCCCCTCCAGGGCTGTTCTTCACAGGATGTTCCCCATGCCTTTTTAGATTTCATTACCTCTCAGAAAGCAGGGAATACAAACATGCCAGTGTTTGAACTGGAAGATAACTGCCCTTCATCGATCATCATGAGGGATGCTAGCTAGAGCTTCCTGAGAAGCATGTAGTCAGGGTGCTGGGGAGGGAGCATTGGATATGTTCTGATGTAGGATGAGAAATACTCAGGTGGGGCAGGAGCAGTGCTGGGGTTCAAGAGAAGGTTCTTTGAGGAACGTGTAGCCATGAATCATTTGTGGGGGAAAATGCCTTAGAGATGATCTAGGCTAGTGCCATCATGTTATAAACCAAGAGTCTTTTGGATGTGAGTGACTCCTAACGGCTCCTGTCAGTGATGGAGCCTGCTTCTGACCTCCTGTCTTCAGACTGCAGGTCCAGTGATCTTCCTCCCACATTTCCTTTCCTGCTTCCCACAGCTCGATGAGTGGCCCTGCCCATAGCTGTGTCTTATTTGTCCAGATGCTGGAGGGGCTTTGTGGGTATCTTTTGTCTTCTATAAAAACTGGTAATAGACAGGATGTATCCATTTCTGTCTGCATGGTACCTACTTTAGTGATAGTAATAGTAGGTAGATAGCACATTAAGTTTACAAAACACTTTATATGTGTTAATATATGGGCATTTAGTAATGCTGACAGATTGAGATCTCTCCTGGCCCCCCAGTGCCACCTCCAGCAGAGCTCTGCCACTGAGCCCTTTGGATTGGCTCACTTTCCCCTATCCCTTTCCTCTACTTCCCCTTTGCTTTGTGCCACACTGCACCACAAGGAACAAAGGTGCTTCAAAGCCTCATGTGCTGGATGTTTTTCCCAGGCTCTATGGCCATGAGAGTGGGGTGTGATCCTTGGGGACAGAGGCATGGTGAACTAGATTGGAAAAGCAGGCTTTGGGGAGCAGCGGCTTTTTGCAAATACGAATAGTTTAGCATTTTAAACTTTTTTTCGAATTCTGAACTTTTCAGTGCTATCAAATAATTGGTAACTTATGTGAAATTGTTAAAGTAAACAAGGCTACATAGAGACAAAATCTGACACATGTATGTTAAGAGGAAAATAACAGAACAGAATGAAGCTAATTGTGTTAAATAACAAGACATGTCTTCCTTCCATTTTCCTACCATTTTGTGATTGTATTTGGTAGATGATTGATAAAATGAATTGATATAAAAAACTTGGTGTATTAAGATGACCGATGTCATACCCAGACATTCTCCAACTGGTCATTCTTTAAAGTAATTTGGCTAGAGTATTACGCTTTGATAGTTTTTTTTTCATGACTCTCCACGTACCTGCTTTCTTGCAGGAAATGTTCTTCAGATTGTTTCTGCTCCAGGACAACAGTATTTGCGCCCCCAAGCATCACTTGTTATGCAGCCTGTGTCTCAGGCTGGAATGGGACAGAGTGCTCTCAGCACACTAGGAAATCAGCATCAGGGAAAGATGCTGGGCTCTGCAGCAGTCCCTCACCAAGGTAGGCCACTTTCTTACCTGCTTTACTATGACTTGCTTTAGTTCTATATTCTCAGATGAAACGAATCCCTTCACTGGGTGAGCATTTTGTGCAACAAAACTTTCCCATGTTGTAAGCCATAGAGTTATTCTAGGCTCCAGAATGACACCAATTGCTATTTAATAGTCAGAGCATCCTTCTGAGAATGTTGGAGGTCAGATTCTGTCTCATGAAGCGTGAAAAGGGATGGAATACTCATCGGTCAGTTCAGTAAGCTATACTTGGCACTAAGATCTGCTTTGTGCAAGTTAATGGATCAGATCCTCCACGGGAGACAAGAAAGAATAAAACATGGGTCTTACCTGCAAGGTGCGCATATATATATACACACACACACACACACACACACACACACACACACACATATATATATTTAAGGTGCTTATATTAATCCCCTGAGATTCTGTGAAAGTACTCACAAGTCAGTGGTATGAACGCCAGCATTTGATCCCAGGTCTACTGACTGCCGTTTCCCCATCAACATGTCATCTCAGTGAAATTGCAGCCTTGTAATTATACAAAGAGTTACACGTAAGGTCTTACACAGGTTTTAAAAACCCACTTCACAAGTAGAAGGGGAGATAGAAGAGATCCAGGACAAGCTGCATAACTTTTCTCCCTCCTACCTTTTCAGTCTTCTTAAACCTTACTCTCCAACCCATTCTTATTGATCTAGTGACACTGGCCTTCTGGCTGTTACACAAACAAGACGCTTCATCTCTTGGCTCTGAGCATTTTGTATGTCTGTTCACCATGTCTGCTATACTCTCCTTCTTCATGTCTGCCATCTGACTTCCTTCCACTAAAATCCCATCTTTCACAGGAAGCCTTTCCCAACCCTTCTTAATTCCTGTGCCTTCCCTCTCTTAACTATTTCTTATTCATCCTGCATATAGCTTGTTTGCATGTTGTCTCTTCAGTTAGACTGTGAGTTCCTTGAGGGTGGGAATTGTCTTTTGCTTCTTTTTGTGCCCCTAGAGCTTAGCACAGTGTCTTAATAAATGTTTATTGATTGATTGACCAGTATGTTGAGGGGTCTGAAGGCCATGCCATGGAAAGGTCAGTTAAAAACTGCAGGTGTTTAATCTGGAGCAGAGCAGACTTCAGAAAGACATGATAGCAGTCTTCAAGTTTTTGGGAGGTGTTCAGATTTCTTCTGGAGAGTTCTTCTGCAAAAGTTGTAGAGAGGTAGGTTTAGGAAAAACTTAAATCATACTATTCCAAAATGGAGTGCCTGTCTTGGAGGAGTTCAAACAAAGGCTTGCTGTTGTTGAGTTGTTTTCCAGGCATGTCTGATTCCCCATGATCCCATTTGGGGTTTTCTTGGCAGAGACACTGGAGGGGTTTGCCATTTCCTTCTCCAGCTCATTTTATGGATGAGATAACTGAGGCAAACAGGGTTTGGTGACTTACCCAGGGTCACACAGCTAGTAAGTGTCTGAAGCTGGATTTGACCTCATGAAGAATGAGTCTTCCAGACTCCAGAGCAGTATGCATGATCGTGCCACTTAGCTGCTCCATAAGCAGGCTAGATGATTGTCATGGCTATTGTAGAAGACTTTCCTTGTTCAGTTATGGAATTGGACTTCCAGATTTGACTTCTGAGGTCCTTTCTATTCTGTGAATCATGACTTTATTAGGTGAGGATTTTGTGCAAGGCAACTTATTTGTTTATTTATTCGCTTTTTTGGAGGGGGGAAGGCAGGGCAATTGGGATTAAGTGACTTGCTCAAGGTCATTCGGTTAGTAAGTTTTATATGTCTGAAGCTGGAATTGAACTCAGGTCCTCCTGACTCCAGGGCTGATGCTCTATTCACTGCACCACCTAGCCAACCCCAAATTTATTTATTTATTTATCCAAGGCAACTTTTAAAGTTGATCTTGTTTTATAAAGATGTTCTCTGATCTTAAATAGCACCATCTTGAAGGATTCCGTCAACTCATTTAACAGGTCACAACATCCTTGTGAGAGTATTAGGGTCAGAGAGCATCCACTGATACACTGAGAGGTCAGGTCCCTTCATTTAAAAGACATTCCTAAATACTGCTGTGCGCAATACCCTGAGGTCCCCTCGTAAAATGTGATCTGTGCCCACAAAGAACTTAGAATGATGTAATCACAAGTCAAGGATGTGTTAGTGACTCCTGTCTACTTCAAGAGGTCTCTGGATCCCTACTTAGTGGCCATGTGACCTTATTGAAATTAGAGCATTCTAATCATGTTTGGAAGGGGAAATGAAAAACAAAAAAGCTCCTTTTTTTTTCTCAGTTGGTATGCCCAGCAAAACTGCAGTTGTTAACCTGCCTTCTGGGGAACAACGAATCATGTCCAAATCAGCAGGAACTCAAACACAGGTAATTATTTACTTGGTACTAAATTGAAGTTTACAAATATGTTTTTTTTCTAGGACTTTTAAAAAAATTGGTTCTGGGGTTCCATTGGTGTAAGGAATTTCTAGTGGGGAACTCCTACCAGTGTAGTTAGCCCCATCTCTGCAATTTACATTGTTAAAGAGTTGCCTAGGTATCTGAGGTTAGGCAATCTGCCCAAGGTCAAAAAACCAGTATGCAGCAAATGCGAAACTTTAACCTCATCTTTCTTACTTTGAGTCCAGTTCTTAAATAACAGAATTAGATGATAAAATGGTTTTTATCTGTCACAAATTTTGCTGAAAATTCCAAGTATTTGCTAAAATTTTAAATTTTATACTGCATAATTATTTTTGGCGTGAAGTAACAAGTTTTAAAATGTAGTTTCAATAAATATATAAAACAACTCACCCCACTTGCTACTCTTGACTATTAGCAATTTTATCTTATTGTATTTAAAAAACATACTTTGTGTCTTTTCTCTGTCTTTGGGGTGGATGAAGATATCATTGGCAGAAAAAAGCAGACTTTTAAAAGAGCGTCTCGATAGGATATTTTCTGGCAATGAACGGCGTTGTTCCAGAGCTCCTGTTTATGGCAAAGATGTGTTGGGAATTTGCTCGTTATTTGGGGAAAGAAAGGCACCTCAGCATTACTACCCTGGAGACAAATGGAAGTGGGCTGGCTTGGTGAATTGTTGTCCTTCCTTGGATACTCCAGAAAGTTCAGCAGACCCACTACAGTATCTGAGATTGACATCACATCAGCAGAATGAATCCCTACAGGATGCCATTAAAAGGTGATCATTTCCAGATCTTCTTACTGTCATGTGAATGATCTGAAAGAATCAGTGTTATTTTCCAACATTTGAAAACCCATTTTGTTTTTGTGAAGTCTAGACAGAAAATGAATTTCTAAAAATAAGCATTATACTTTTCTCATTTTTGTTGATGAGTTAAAAAAAAACAAACAACCCAAACCATTTCTGTACTTAGTTGCCTTTTGGATGGTCCTAAATAGCTTCTACGTTTTACTTATATAGTTCTGGAGGGTTTTGGAATTTTTATGATCCAATTTTTAAAGTTACTTGTGAAATTGAAACACATTAAAGTGCTTGTTATTGTAGCCGAACTCTGTACACTGAAATTGAGTGTATTTTGAGATTTTTAAGCCAGGCCGAATGAAGAGAGTTTCTCTTGATAATACAATTCAGTGTTCAAAAAAGTATTTTGAAATTTAAGATTTTCTACATACTAGTGTTTTATGTTTTCTAGGCAGGTGCCAAGCCAAGTGAGCTCCAAAAAAACCTTTATACTAGTAGAATTTATGTTGTTTTTGGGTTAATGATTACCTTGTATTGAAGGGCTGCATTTTAGAGGCTATTTCAGGCTTACACTTTTAACATTTTTTGATAATTTGTATTTAATTATTTAATTATTGTCCAAACTGTAAGAATCTATCCTTAAGCCACCCATCATAATGAGGTTGAAAACTCATTGAGTGGACTTGGCATCAACCCCATTGTAACTCTAGGTATCATTGGGAAGCACGAGGGCCTGTGACATCTGCTCTGCCCCATGCTCACTCTCTGAATGGCACAACACTCATCTTCCAGCAGAAGTTGAAGTGAGTGCTGAATCCATGTTTTAGGGTTCTGCTATGCTTGGGAGAATTCTAGAGTATTTCATAAAACCAAACTATGTGACTAGATCATCCTCAGGGAGGTCCTAATCTCCCAGCTGAAAGTGCAGAGTCCATAAACAAATAGTTTATGCAATACCAGCCTCCCCCCCCCCCCAGGCCATCCCTGTGTGATCCCACCGATGGGGGAGCAGACTGATTCATACAAATGGAATCAGACTTACAGAATACCATGGGCAGTAGTGGCTGGCCATGTAGGACTGAATTGGGTTCCTTTGAGCTGTGCCTAACAGATGAAGAGAAGAGGGAAGAAGAAGAGGCCTCTAGGCCTTGCATCCTGGGTGGGGGAATTGTGAGCAGGGCTAAGGACACACTCCTCTCCCTTCTCCAATCAGGTTTCAGAGGCACTGGGGGTCTGCTATGGGAGGTGGTAAAGGGGCTGCCCTCTTCCCTTAGGGAGTTAGTGAATCCTGCAGATGACATTTGAGAAAAGCAGGGCCCAGAAAAATGACGGTGCCTATCTAAGGTAGTGAAATGGCACTAGCAGAACTGACATTTGAACCTGGTTCCTTTGGTTCCATATCCAGTGTTCCTGCCGCTATAGTGCCCTGCATCTGAGTCTTGTCTTTAGCTCAGACCTTTAACTCTCAATACCTGTGTAACTTTTGGAAAGTTGTCTAACCTCTCTCAGCTTTTGTTGTAAAAGGAATAACATCAGTCCCTAAGACTTAGTGGGTAGACCCTGGGAAGGCACATGGAGTCTGAGTCACTGGCCTTACTGATGAAAGCTGGGGGCCCAGAGCTACTAAGTGTTGGAAGGAAGACTTGAACCTTGGTCTTCCTCATTCCATGCTCAACACCCTACACATGATATTGCCTCTCTTAGTGTGAGGATATCATGAGCTAAAGTATTTTTGAACATTATGCATGCAATGGAACACAACTGTACCCTCGAGATTGGTTATTTGAAAGTGGAGGGAGGGGGGAAAATATGACCCTTGTGGTCCTGGGCCTGGCCTCTGCCAGATTTGTGGGTATGGCATCTCCCTTCTATTAAGAATAACCTGAGGGCCTCTCTAGGACTAATGTGCTCTGGGGTTTGGCATTTCCCACAGGGTGCTCCGTGTGCTACCAGCCGTGATCGCTGCGCCCCCTCACCTCTGCACGTCAAATCCTTCTCCATCCTACAGCCAAAAAATGAACCTCTTCAGACACAATCTCAAGCTGGAACTGGCTCCTTATTTACACCAACTGCAGCAGATAGCAGCTCCACATTCATTAGAGTTCCCTGATCTCCGACTGGTGCAGTGTGATTCAGGTATGGAACAATCAGTTGCTCCAGGTGGTCTTGACTTGGCTAACTGCTTTCTTACTCATCTTTGTCTCTCTCGTTTCACTTAAAATAGGCAAGTTAGAAGCTCTAGCAATCTTGCTGCAGAGATTGAAATCAGAAGGCCGCCGGGTGCTGATTTTGTCCCAGATGATTTTAATGTTAGATATCTTGGAGTTATTTTTGAACTTCCATTTCCTTACATTCATCAGGATTGACGAGTATGCCAGCTATGAGCAGCGTCAGGTGAGCTATAGTTAGGATTTAAGCTACTCACAGGGAGGGACCTAGATGAGCATTTAACCAAAAACCCATAAATAATCAAATAATAATAACAGTAATAACTTCTATAGTGCTTTAAGGTTTGCAAAGAGTTTTCCAAAGTGTGTCAGCTCAAATACATAACCTATGTAAATCAGAGTCCTTAGAACTTAATGAATGTTGTACGGGAAAATAAAAATCTAAAATTGGAAACATTGACGTGAGATCACCTTCATTGAAGCCCTATTGCAGAGGCTTCTTGTTGCATGGTGATTCTGGGTTCTCAGACCCTACCCAGGGAACAGAAGCTCTGGCAGCTTCTACCAGCTCCAGGGGCTTCCAGTACAATCCTCCTTAACAGAGTACAGGTCACTGGTAGGAACAGACTAGCTAAGTTCAGATGCTGAGCACTAGGTTGACTTTCAGGTGAGATGGTTTTCAGTCATGGCAATTCTTTAACAACATTTGACAAGTTATAGAGGTGTTCTAGTCTTTTTTGATGGAGGAAACCTCCACACCAGTGAAATTACAGATCTCTGAAGTATTGTATATATTTTACTACACTGCTAAGTGCTTAGCAGCATTACTTAACTACTGATGAAAGCTGGGAAAAAATGGGCAGATAATTGCAAGGAAGGAGGAGAAATAGGTTTGGAGAAGAGCAAAGGCAAGAAACTTTGGAGGGTGGTGCAAGGGGTGGCATGCTGTCCTCTGTGGATAGCAAACCAAAGGACACCAGAACATTTTCATCTCTGACATCCCAATGTATGAATGTCCCATATTGGAAAAATTGGGTGCCTAACTCATTCTTCGTTTGCTCCCACCTTTTGCCACTTTCTCTTTGCCATCCACCTCTTTTGACTTAGTGTCTTGATGTGAGAATTAGAAAAAGAAGGCCATCAAGGAGCCAGGTGGAAGATATGGCTTGTGGGATCCAGACTTGGGTTACTTTTTTAATATTCCCAGTCTTGGATAGGAAATCAGGCTGCAACCGTAAAAGACTAAGCATTATTTTACATTTTAAAAGTTTCAGAGAGTCTTTTATTATTTTAGTTTATTAATTTTATTATTTATTATTCTATTATTTGCATTTTTGGACCAAATTTAAACCAAAATTTTTCCCCTCCCCCCACCCCCCAGAAGGCTACAATAACGTTTGGATATTTTTCTCTATAGTTATAGATATATACATATATGCATACATGTGTAGACATATACTTTCCCAAACATATTCTACTCCTGATCTTTGTTTTTATGTTTGTGCAAATCTCTTTTTTCCTATTCCTTCCTGTCTCCTCTACTTTACTTCTACCCACTACCTTGCCCTCCTATGACTTGCTTACCCCCCTCCAAGGATCCCTCCCCTATCCTCCCATTCCAATAAATCTAAAGACCCTTCTTCTACCCCCTTTTACCTGTTCCTTCACCTTTCCCTCTAAAGATCCTTCCTTTGTCCACTCCCCCCTCCCTATGCCCCCTACCATTTTATTTCTTCTGAATTTAGAAGACTTTTATACTCTTCTAAATATGTATGTATATGTATATATATTTTTTAATATATAAATGTGTATGTGTAAATATAATAGAATTCAATACTAATGATCTTTTTCACTATTTAGGAACTGATGAAGAGTTTCAACCGAGACAAGCGGATATTTTGTGCCATTCTTTCCACCCACAGTCGCTCTACAGGTGTAAATCTTGTAGAAGCTGACACAGTTGTGTTTTACGATAATGACTTAAATCCCGTGATGGATGCAAAGGCTCAAGAATGGTGTGATAGAATTGGGAGATGCAAGGACATCCACATATACAGGTTGCATAGAACTGCTTTTCCATATTTTCTTTTTCAGTTTAAAATTAGGAGTTGGTGATAGACATAAAAAAGTAGTAAGTAACAACTTACTTTACTAAAGTGTATCTGCGATATTGATATGGTTATTCCCTTCAGCAATGCAGACGTAACCTCATCTCATGGACCTCTTACCTCTGTCCTCCCTTTCATTCACCACGGAGGGCAGGTTTCCATCTACTGGGATGGTAGCCTTCCTCCCTGCCTCTTGGCATCATCTGAGCAGAGCACATGGGCTATCACTTCTCTCTTGCTCTCACCATCAGCCCATTTTAAAATTTCTTTTATTTCTTTGTAATTTCTGTTTATGTGTGTTGTAGCCTGTTCATACCCAGCACAGGCTTTTCTACTGGCCATTGAATGATAATGATTTTTAGATTTTTGTAGTCTGGAGGGTTTGTGACTTGCAGGAATACAGTACCAACCAGAATATATGGGTCTTGGTTTCATGTAGAAATTCGGGGTCAGTAAAAGAACTTTATAATTTCTAAAGGTAATCTGGCCTACCTAAACTCTGAAAATAGACAGTGAATTGGGCCCAGAAATAAACAAGAGAGAGCATATTTTAATCTATGAGTAAAGGAGGGAAACAATAGTACTGATTGTCCAGTAAAAAACGACTTTTAAGAATGGATTGAAAGTACTTCAGAGCTATACACTGGACCTTCTCTTCTCCCTTTCTATTCTCTTGGTGACCTTTTCAGTTCCCATTGTTTCACCTCTCATTGCTATGCACATGACTCCCAGACCTACATATCCAGTCCTCATATGTCTTCTGAGTTCCAGTCCCACATCTCTTTCCTCCTAGACATCTCTACTTTGATATCTCCATAGGCATATCTAATTCAGCATTCCCAGAACAAAATTCATCATCATTCCCCCTCAACCTACCCCTCCTTCTGTTGAAGGTACCTCTGTCCTTGCATTCATCCAGTGTTTGCAGTCTAGTATTCATCCTTGTCTCTTATCCTTTTCTTCACCATACATATTCAGTGTGCCAGATCTTGTTGATTCTACTTCTACAACACCTCTCATGTCTGTCCACTTCTTTCCACTCATACTACATTCACTAATTCAGCCCTGTAGCACCTCTCACCTGAACTATTGCAATAACTTTCTGCTGATCTCCCTGCATCTAGCTTTGCTTTTCTCCAATCCATTCTCCACAAAGCTTCCCGTTTCCTTTTTCTAAATCATAGATCTGGGCATCAGTACCTCCCTTTAACTTCTGGAATTTAAAGGCTCTCTGATCTATCTTCAATCAGTCTTTCCAGATTGACCACCTACTACTCTCCTTCCTGTCCTAGGCTGTGTTCTAGCCAGGCTTGCCCACTAGAAAGTTAAACTGCAGTTATGTCTTTGTCTCTGTGCCTTTTCATTCACCGCTGCCTTTTGAACTCCCAAACTCCCTTCAAATCTTATTTTTGTGCCACCTGCTATTAGAGGCCCTTTCTGATTTCCCTAGTAATTAATACCTCTCTTTTTCTGGATACAGTTTTTAGGAAATTATTGCATTTGTTGTTTCTACCATTAGATTATAAATTCCTTGAGATCAGTGACTATTTCATTTCTGTCTTTGTATCCCAAGTACCTAGCCCAATGTTTGGACCCTAATAATTGCTAAATGAAGGATTGATGAATTGAATTAAATTTCAAGCCTAGCAGCAAACAAATGAAGATGAAAAAGCTCTGCAAAAAAAGTTTTTTTTTTACACCAAACACTTTTCACTATAAAGGACAGTGGAGCCAACACATTTGGTCTTGGATGTACTTATAGGGGAAGTTGAAATAACAAAAATGGGAAAAGCAACTGGACTGGAATAAATATACATATACACAGAGGGAGTATGTGTGGGAAGTTACATAGTTTCTAGGAACTGAAAGATCAATTCTCAGGTTACCTGAAAGTAGGAAAGATACCAAAGATATGGAAAAAGAATCTCAAATCCTATTCACAGAAAAAAATGGTGACAGAGGGTACCTCAACAATCAGCCCATATATGTACTTTCCCTTTCATATAAAACTTTTTTTTGAGATTGTATATATATATATATATATATGCATTGGGAGTATCCTCTGATGACTTAAGAACAGAAGAGGCAGGCTTTCTCAAGTGCCATGCCACAGTATACCGTGTCTTTACCATCATACAATTGACTGAAAAGTGTGGTAAATGCCAGGTTCCACTATGTTTATTGGTTGTTGACTATAAAAAGTATTTAACTGAGTAGAGGAAAATTACATTATAAAGACTCTCTTCCAACCCATGCATATATAACATTATTCAACATTTTTTGAAAGGTTTGACAAAAGATTCATTTTCATACATTTTTTATACCGACTTTTATACCTTAAATATATACCCAATAAGTAATAAAAAAATGGCTGAAGGTGCTCATCACTGTCATGGAGGAGATCCAACACGAAATCAGAGATGAAGAAGGATAGGGGATGAAGTTTTCTAGATCTTTCTTTTTTGTTTTGTTTTTTGCTTTTTTGGAGGGGGAAGTCAGGGCAGCTGGGGTTAAGTGACTTTCCCAAGGTCACATGGCTAGTATTAAGTGTCTGAGGCCGGATTTGGACTCAGATTCCAGGGCCAGTGGAATTCTATTCCATTCTGTTTATTCTGTTCCATTCTATTCTATTCACTGTGCCACCTAGCCACCCCATCTTTATTTTTTGAGATGACATTGTGTTGGTTTCATTTGGCCCCAGAACACTGCAGAGCTCACTAGCTTAGATTTGTAAACATTCAAAAAAGTTTGGCCTAATCACCCATACAGGAAAAGTCATGGAGAAGAAGGCATGTTGTCAGGACAATGATATGTATTAGAGTAGGAAGCCTATAGAACTCATCTGTTCACACACACACACACACACACACACATACATCCTTGTATAGACACTGTCAATGCCCAGTGAGTGAGGTCTAGAATTGATTAAGAAGAGACCAGGCTGGATGGCCTTTGGGAAATCACAAAGTTATTTTAGTGACCCCATGCTTTCCACTGAAAGAAAGGCTCATTTTTTAAATGCCAGTTCTGCCAGTGAAGCTATATTACTGTGAATCATGCAACACCATAGTCCCCAAAGGATTCAAGTGGTCAATCAAGTATTTATTTATTCAACACTTACTGTTATGAGCCAGGTACTGTACTAGGGACAAGGATGCAATTACAGTAAATGAAAGAATCCTTTTTCTCAAAGAGCTTATCTTCTAATAGAGGAGACATCAATAACATAAATATGCATAGAATAAATAAAAAGAGAACAAATATAAATAAAATAGTTAAACATAGGGCAATTAGGGAGGACACTAGCAGTTGAAAGGATAATGAAAGGCTTTGTGTAGACAGTCATGCTTGAGTCCCATTTGAAGAGAGGGATTCTTTGAAGTGAAAATGAGGAGGGGAGGATATGCTGGGAGCAGGAGACTGCCAGTGCAAATTCACAGAGAGTGGAGATGGAGTTTCTTGTTTGAGGAAGTGAAAGAAGGTTAGTCTGGCTACATCTCAGAGGGTGGGAAGAGAAGTCATATCCAGTAGTGAAGCTGGAGAAATAGGATGGAGTCAGTCCGTGCACAGCTTGAAAAGCTAAACAGAGAGTTTATATTTTATTCTAGATGCAATAGGAATCTCAGGAGTTTATTGAGTAGGGACATGACACAGTCCAATCTGTGCTTAAGGAAAATTAACTTGGCAGCAATGTGGAAGATGGCCCGAAGTGGGGAGAAACTTGAGATGGGGAGGTTGTTGTAAAGATCTAGGTGAAGAAGGCATCTGTGTGACTAGAGAGAAGGTCTTAGATGCAAGAAAAGTGGTGGAGATAGAAATGCCAAGATGTGGCAATGGATTAGCTATGTGAGGTGAGAGGGAAGGAGGAGGTGAGGGGAAAAAATAAGGTTACAAACCTAGGAAAGGAGAAGAACGTTGTTGTAACTGTGAAGTACTTCTGGTGAATTACTTCAACAGAATTAGAGAAGTCTGAGAGATAGGTAGTTTTTATAGGAAAGGTAAGTTCAGTTTGGGACATGTTGAGCTTGAGATGTCTTCACTGCATCTAGTTTGAATGTCTAATAGTTGAGTTATTGTAAGTAAGATTGAAGCTTAGGAGAGAGACTGGTGTTGGATGTATAGATCTGGGAGTCACTGACATAAAGAGAACAGTTAAATCCATGGCAATTGGTGAAGTCACCGAGAAAGTGTAGAGAGAAAAGAACAGAGAGTCTTGGGAAACAATCGTAATTAGGGAGTGTGATCTGGATGATGAATGAGCAAAGGAAATTGAGAAGCTGTTAGATGGGTAGGAGGAAAAACCAAGAGAGAGTAGGTTCCCAAAAGCCCAGATCGGAAAGAGTGTTTGGGAGGAAAGGGTGGACAACAATGCAGTAGATGGTTGAGAAAGATGAGAACTAAGAATAGACTATCAGATTTGGCAATTGAGAGATCATTGGTAATGTTGGAAAGAGCGGTTTCAAGCAAGTGTTGAGGTCAGAAGCCAGACTGAAAAGGGTTGGAGTGAGTGGAGAGAGAGGAAGTGGAGGCAATGACAGTGAGTGCTAGGAGTTTGGCTCACACAGGGTGGGGACTGTATAGGACAAGAGCTTGGTGGGACGGGATGGTCTTAGTGGAGGTTTTTTAAGGATTGGAATTGAGTATTGATATCCTTGTAATATCTGGAGAACTTGAAGAAGGCCACCCAGCATGTGGACTAGATCTCCTGTCGAGCACTTACAGGGGGAACTTGGCAGTATTCATACAAGATGTTCAGGCATTAATGGGTTACATTGAGGGGGATCACAGATCCATTGGAATATGTATAAAGCTAATTTGTTTTGATATTCGGTATAAATGAATCAATGATTCTAGGGTATGGTTATTGAAAAATGATTGTGTTTATCAGTTTCAAGTGAAATATGTGAAACTTTGTTGTTTCCTTTTCAGTAGTGACTTTTAAATAACGATAAAATTTTAATCTGCTCAGGTCATTGTTTTCTAATTTTAATAGGTGTTGATGGGTTTTTGTGTGAAGGGTTATGATCTTTACAGGACGAGTAATTTAAAGACAGAATCAATATCTAAATACCCAGAACAATGAATTGCACATAGTAGGCATTTAATACATTTATGAATTAAAAATAAAGAGTTTAACAAAAAAGTTATTTTTAAGTAGAATGGTTTGCCTGTTTATTTCTGCTTTATTTAATTTTTTAGATGGCTTATTTGAAAGATATCTAAAATTAGGAGAATTTAATATAGATTTTTCTATAAATAAAAATGTTCTTAATCCAGCAAGCATTTATTAGTAGCCTGCCTTGTAGAAGGCATTGTAACAGGGGATATATATATATATATATACAAGTTATGAGTTAAAAATATTAATTTAGTAAGATATACAGGCACTGGGGTATAGAAATCCATCTTGCCCTACTAGAAAGTTAGGGGGAGGATGGGGGAGGACATAAGAGAGAACAGATTGGGGGAAGGGGTATTCAGTAGGCTTGCTATTTTGGGGTGGGGTAGGGGAAAGATGGAGAGAAAAATTTGTAGCTCAAAATCTTGTGGAAACGAATGTTGAAAACCAAAAATAAATAAATAATTAAAAAATTAATTTAGTTTTCAAATATATTAATTGACATGGAAGCACTAATGTTTGATTTTGTATCTGGTATTTTCTTTAGGCTTGTAAGTGGTAATTCTGTAGAAGAAAAGCTGCTGAAGAATGGTACCAAAGATTTAATTAGAGAAGTAGCAGCTCAAGGAAATGACTATACCATGGCATTCTTAACTCAGGTATTTACCTTCCAGTAAAAGAGGAAGGGTGTCTTTCTGATACAGCATTAGGAATTTTAGATTGTCTGTTAACTTAAATTTAGCTATTGGTACTCTAAATTGTGTGACCCGCTTAAGGAGCTGAACATACTTCTGAAGGAAATGACTCATGTCCATCTCACTGAGATGTTCAGTGACTGAAATGCAAATGTGGGAATAGGTGTGGATAGCAAGAAATATATTAGAAAATGTTTATCAGAAATAAGGAATGAGGGTGGTCAGAGACCTGTGGATTGTACAAAAGTCATGTCTACGCTCTATGAAGTGTGTTCTTCTCTTTGAGGAAAGAATGAAAAGGCATTGGACTGAGTAAGCTCATGAAGAAGGAAACTAGTCACATGTGAACATAAGAAAGAACCTTGTTATCGATAGGATAGTTTGTTATTGATGATGTTCACATCATCTATCTGTGTCTGTTCAGCCACTGACCTGTTACAGCAAAGACCAGAATTAGTTAGAGAAAAGAATAAAAACCTGACAAAGTCATGACATGTGATTAAAACAACTATATCCTGACCTATTTAAATGAGTTACTGATGATAGAAAATGGAGTAAGAATGGATGAAAGGACAACCAAAACTACAACAGTGATTCCATACAGAGGTCTGACGTACATGAATTCCTCTAACAAGGAGACCAAAAGAATCTAAAAATGACTTAATCAGCAAACATTTGCTATACTTGCCATATGGAAATATGGAAGATAAGCACAATACCAATCTAGAATAAAAATGCATTTGTGTTTATGTTCTAAAGAGAAGAAATGATCTAGATGATGATATCTGCTCTAGAAAAAGATGATAGAGAAGACTTTCTGTTGCATGAAACAGAAGGCAGGAATGGAGGGCAAAACCATTTAAAGAAAGCTTGGGAATTGTGCAAAATCATCCCAAGGGCCTCTAAGTATGAAAACGAAAGGACAACAAACAGAATTAAAATGGAAAAGATCTACAAAGATTTCTATAATAAATTCTTTCTGTTATCAAGGACAGTGGATCCATCAACCTTGGACTCTTAGCCTATAGACCTGGATGTGTCCAGAGGAGAGAGAAATGGTACAAAAGAGCTCAAAGCAGTGAAAAGCAGCTAGGTTAGACATGGAGATCCTTGCTGGAGGCAGCACAATTGTGACAGTGTGAAGGAATCATTTCTCTGGGTCTCTGAGGGAAGGGAAAACCAAAGGGGAGACTTTTATGAGAATTTTCTACAAATGCATTGATGGCATCTTAGTAGGGAGCAAACAGGATTTAGCCATTCCACAGTAATTCTACAGTAGACCACAGTTTTGCCATCACACAATTGACTGAAAAATGTAGAGAATATGAGATACTCCTGTGTTTATTGTTTGTTGATTATAAGAAAGCATTTGATCAGTTGAATAAAATACTGCCTTAAAGACTGTTTTTCAACAAGGAGTTCCTCCTACATGGATCAGAATTATCCAATATTCCTTGAAAGATATAGCAACAGTCTTGTTTTATGACTTTGTGAACACAAGTATTAGATAAGGGAAAGCACACACGCACACAATTAAACAGGAGGAGAAGAGTAGACCAAATGACCAAATTGCTTTCAGGAAATTTCCAAGTTCCTTAAATTACCCAGAATTTTTCCTCTCTTTCCATTACCAACATTTTTCTGGTAGTGGTATGTGTCTCCTAGTCATGGAACACCAAAGTCTCTGAAGATTAAGAATCAGCATTGTGTGTAGGAGACAATGGAAGGGGCAAGGTGGGTACAGTTAGGCTGCAGCATACAGCAAGGCATTACAAAGAATCTGTGTAGAGGATGTCATCAAAGAAATGTTATAGGAAAAAAAGATAGGTGGTCACTGGGGAGAGTGAAGGGCGATTGATGGTCACCTAGCATGCTTGCTGGTATGCTTACAGTGTCCAGAGAACTTGAGTAAGGCTGGCCCCCAGGACATTGGGTAATCCCCTTGTGGTGAGCTGGTGGGAGACATGGGCAAGAGTCACAATGTAGGCAGGCCTGCCTGGCTTTCCATCTACATTGCTAGAGAGAGCACCTGGGTGGTTGGAGCATTACCATTGCTTCATGTCCATGGGCAAATCATTGAACCTTTCAATGTCCCAGGCAAGTCTCTGAGACCCCAACCTGCATCAGTACAGGGAGATCCCACAAGATCATTTTCCCACACTGATAAAATCACAGGTCTGAGCCCTTTCTTCCCTCCCCTGGCCTCTGTAATTTCTCCCCAAAGCTCTGGAAGTAAGAGAAAACAAATATATTTGGGGGGGGGCTTATTGTAAACTACATATGGGGTGAGAAGTTTCTTCTGAAGAAGTGGACTTTTGTCCTCTTGGTTATTACCCTCCTATATTCTATTAAAGAAGGAGAGGTAGAGTTCCTTGAGTAGACTAGGGAGAGAAATGAAGCTTCCCAAAGCCAGGAAGAAGTACATATGGAACTTTACAGGCTCAGAACCCCTGGTGTAGAGAAAGAAGGTCCGATTTGGAAGCCCGAAGGCCTGGCCTTTGAGAGGTATGTGACTCTGGGTCACTTTACCCTCCTGAACCTCATCTGTAAAAGGGGTGTGTTGAACTCAAGTATCTCTCCAGCCTTTCCTGCTCTAAGTCCTGTTGTCTTCTAACTTGGAGTGACAGAAGTTTTGAAGACAACATTTCCTTAATATTAAATGTTCCCTCCTTAGAGGTTTAGATGTTCTTAAGTGAATGCTAATGAAATACCAAATCCAAATCATTGCCGATAGATGAATTATACTGACAGTTAACCATATGGTTTTTTTTTTCTTCCAGCAAACTATCCAGGAACTCTTTGAGGTCCATTCTCCTATGGATGACTCTGGCTTCAGAGTGAAAGCTGAGGAATTTGTTCTTCTCTCTCAGGAACCTCCTGTGGCTGAAACAATTGCACCCAAGGTTGCGAAACCTTTTATAGAGGTAAGAAATAGAAACAAAAGTGAATAGAATGTGTACTCAGGTAAAATGGAAGAAAAGAGTCAACGGAATAAGAAAAAAATGGAGAGTTTTCTTTGGCTTTTAATTTCATGCTTAATGTCCCCAAATTTATCATTATTTTGACTTAGATTTCATACCAAATTTACTTTCCCCCAGAAAGCAAACCTTATTTTTTTTTTTAATCACAACAGTATGTATTTTCATTCTTAGTGAATTTCAGCTTTCTAGTCACTCCCTTTCTTAGGGCTATTTTAAACTTTTCAATATTTAGGTATTTAGAAAAATTAAAATATTTTCTATCTGATAGAAGTACTAATATATTTTAGACAAGATTTGATGTAGCTGTGTTTTGATATGTATATTTGGGTTTCTCTCTGATGCATATAGTCTTTTTTTCAGTAGTCTGTCTATAACAAACCTTCAATGTAGTGGTATTAATTGAATATCAAAGATTAGAATGTGAGAAATGAATAAATTGTTGGAAATTCTGTTTTTTGATATATGGGTAACTGACCTCGTCATTTGTTGAAATCCATTTTCTCTAGTTGCATGGTAGTTGAGTCAGAAACCAGGCTAAAGGATTTAAAAAACGTGGTTTAAATTTTCCTTTTCCAAAACCCTTTGTTTTAAAAGGCTTTGAACAGCATTGAACAAGAAGATGAAGAAGAGCCAATCAAACAAGCAGAGGAAGTAAGAACAATGGAAATGGAATCTCTTCCGAAGGCTTTCATCTCAGACCTGGATGACTTGAAATGTGAAGAGCCTTCACAGAGAGAGGAATTATTTGCAGTTGTTGACCAAGTATATATTTTCTCTTATAAATTGTTAATGTTTATAACAGTAAGGTGACAGCTGATTGATAGATTCAGAAATGCTGCATTTTGCTATGAACATTAAAAAACCATTAGTCCTGATGCAGTATTTTAATTAAATGCTTATCAGTTGAATTGTAGAGGCTTGCTTTCCTGAAAGTAGAGGAATGGACTAGTTAAACCCTCCAAGTCTCTTCCAGGGTTATATCTTATTTAGAGTAGTTTGTGTTCTTCAGAAAGCACAATAAATTTAGCTCAAATATTATTCTTTACAAAGGACTCTATAGTAACTGAACTTTAAAATATTTTTCAAATAGCTTACTCCCATAGAGAAATATGCATTGAATTATCTGGAACTCTTCCATGTTTCTGGTGATGAGAGTGGACAAAGAATAATAGAGGTAAGCCTTTGTTATGCATAAATTCTGATTGTCTTGAGTCACATAAGGACCCCAGTGGGCACTTGTTTTGAATTTATTGTTTTTCCCCCCGTTTTTGTGTACTTTTGTTGGCACAAAATAACCAATAAGTTAGTCCTGGGCATTGACTTACTCTTTTGACTTGGGCTTCATATTTGTAGAGTTAAATTGTTACAAGGTAATATAATTAATATAAAGTGTCACAGCTAAGAGGTATAAAGGACTTTATGGAAACTTCATCAAAAGAGATGAAAAACGTGTCTGGGACTTCATAGTATCAGAATGTTGTCTTGGGGCAGCTGAAAACTAAGTGACTTGCCATTGGCTATACCCGAACCCTTGTCTTCCTGACTCTAACATCAGGCCCGTATTCAAGCATTTATTACTTATGCTTTCAGTGACTGCTTATTGCCCCAGTTAGCAGAGTACCTGAAATGAGACAGATTCCGTATAATTGTGCCTGTGGTTTGCTATTTCTGTTGACTATGCAGAAGCACGGCATGGTCCCATGGAAAGAACATAGGAGGGACCTGAAGCACACGCCCAGCTCACCTGAACAGGTCACATGATGTGGGGGTAGTGCTTGGGATGACCCGAGTATGTAAGAAATGCTTGTTGCCCTCGTCTCTGTCTGTAAACACAATTAGACCAGATGATTTCTGAGGGCTGTTCTGACTAAAACAAATTCTTGTGTAATAGTGGGAAGAACTCTGAATTCAGGGTCAGTGGACCCAATCTGGATCTTGGCTTTGCTGTTCTGACTTGTCTAACCTGTCTGAGCCTCAGTTTCCTTGTCTGTAAAATTAGAGCCCTGGGCTAGATGACTTGTAAGGTCCTCTCCAGCACTAAATCCTGTGAGGGAAAGGGAGGGAATGAGCAACGATTAAGTACTTATGCTGTATTACCAGGTGCTGTCGTAATCCTCACAACAACCCTGGGAGGTGGGTACTATTATGATTCCCATTTTACAGATGAGGAAACTGAGGCAGACAGCAGTTAAGTGACTTGCCCAGGGTCACACAGCTAGTTACTGACAGAGGCTGGATTTGAACTCGGGTCTATCTGACTCCAAGCCCAGTGTTTTATCCACTACACCACCTATGAGGAAGTTTCACTAAATGATTATTGTTGTATTTATTAATTAATAGTAAGAAAGTTATATTAGAGTAACCAAATCCTGGAGTTGAAAGGAATCTCAGAGGTCTCATGTAATCTACAATCAGAAACAGAAATTCCTTCTGCAGTGTCTGTGGGAGATTCTTCTCTAGCATTTCAACCACAGGAACTCACTATCTTAAAAGGCAACCCATTCCATTATTGGACACTCCTAAATATTAGAAAGTTTGTTCTTTAATTAAGTTAAAACCTGCCTCCCCATACCTTCCACTCATTGGTTCTGATTCTGTCCCCTGGAGCAATCTGTCTCCAAACATCAGAAGACTGCTCTTGTGCCTGCCAACAATCTCTTCTGTAGGAAAAGTGTTTCTAGTGTTTCCGGTGGTTCCTGAAGAGTGTTTTATCCTTCTTGGGGTGTGTGAGTCTGTGGTGCTGAGACCTAAGTGCATTGCCACATATGTGGCCTGAGCCATGCAGGACAGAATGACGACGTCACGCCCCTGGGACTGGGCACTCTTCTTCTCACACTCGAGGTGGTGATAAGGCTAGCTTTTTAGGGTCAAGCTTGTCATAGATTTGACTCATGTCAAGTAGGTGGTCAGTTAAAACCTCAAGCTTTCTTCAGATGAACTGCCCTTAAGCCATTCATTTTGTGTCTGGTCCTTGTACAATTGGTTTGATTTATTTTGTTTTGCTTTCAGTCCTAAACTCTGGACTTTACATTGATCTCATGGTGCAATGGAAACAATGCTGGGCGTGGAGTCTAGAGTGTTGGGTCCAAATCTGATTTCCGGCCCTAATCAACAAGACTAAGACATTTAAACTCAGAGCCTCATTCCCCACATATGGAACAGGGAGACACTAACATCTGGAGTGCCTGTCTTACAAGGCATTGTGACCAAATGAGATAATAGTATCTGCTTTGTAAATGTTAAAGTGATACATATATACCAACCATCATCACCCACATGCTCATCACCATCTTGTTCTCATCTGTTTTGATGGGGTTCAGTAGGAATGTTTCCAGAACTGGTCGCTAAGACTGCTAGTTGTTTTTTTTAAATCATTAATATTCTACAGAGTATTGAATGGGTAGATAAAAGATCTCCTGATTCAATAAAAGTAGTAGGATGCAAGTTTATCCTCTGTAGGTTTCGTGAAAGTACTCTCAATACAACTCAGGTAGCAGACAAGACTGCAGTGATGATTTCTATTTCATCCTGTTCTTCTGTGATCTGAATCTTCTCCATTAGGTCTCTGTGTTTTGAAAGTTTCTTTATTCCATATGGTTTGGAGATTGTTAGTGCTTGGTATGGTGACATTTGTTAAAAATGTTTGTTTTTAAGTTTTTATGGATTGACATTTTGCCTCAGCAGTTGTAGACAACCATGCGACCTGTGACAATGAGTCTGTTCTAGTATTGTTGATTTGTAAAATTCTCCCAAAGATTCTGAAGACTGTATTTTTTAGTTACAGGGTATATGTCCTCAGTTGGTCCATGAAAGATCATGAGCTTCAGGGGCATGAGAAAAGGGGAAGAGAAGGATTTATAGTGCCTATGATGTGCTAGGCACTGTGCTCATTTGATCCTCACAACAGTTATTAGCTCTCTGAGGCTGAGTTTGAATACAGGTCTTCCTACTTTTGGCCTGGCACTCTGTCCACTGTACTACCTAGCTACCTCTGTGTTGAGTCATGAGGTTGGGGAGGTGTTTGGCTGGTGCTAAATATTCACAACCAACAATGACATGTTTCACTACTGCTGTCATTTCCTTGTGTCATTCATCTTATTATTATTATTATTATTTGGGTCAAATTTCATTAGTAGCAAAAATTTCTTATGTTAAAAAAAGGAAATCTTAGCTTGGAATGGCTTATATTTAGTGAAACTGTGCTGGCTTATTTTCTCATCATTTATCATTCTAAGAGCTCACAAAACATCTTTTTGATAATTCCTTTTAAAATGTTGCCATAGATTGGTGGTGAATATAATTGGTCTGTAGTTTGCATGATTTTTCTTTTCTTTCTGAAAATCGGACCTTGTCTCCATATGCCTCTTGTTCTCATCTCCACAATTCCTTCACTACAGTGATTTTATTGGCAGATTCTTTCCCCATCCTGATACATCATTCATCTGAGCCAGGACTTATTTAATCCTACTCATGTGATGTACTGCTGAGGGTTTTCTTACTCCATTTTCATCCATCCTGGGCTTTGCTTTTTTTTTTAACCATCCATGTTTGTCTAAGGCCTTCTGTAAGTTAGTAAAGAAGTTGTAAGCAAAAGGTAATTAAGAAGTTTGACTGTCTCTTCATTATCCTGTAATGACACACTTTGTACATGAGGGAGTGACCTGGTCCTTCCCTATTCTTCCTGTTCTAGACGTCTAAGAATGCCCTTTGTTTTCTGTAGTCTTTCTCTCAAGTTTCAGCTCATCCTGAGTCTTAGTTTTCCTTAGAGTATGCTCTAGACCAGCCTTTTGTATGTCTTTCTCATTCCAACTTTTATATACTTTGTTTTTGACTCTGAGCTGCCCAGGGAGCTTCCTTCCATGTGTAGTCACATTGGTCTCTTTGGGTGGTTTCCCACTCTCTTCCTCATCAGATTCATTTACGATTAGTGTCAGAACTCATTCAGTTCCATCCCACTTGAGCTGTCTCTTCTTTTAGAGTCATAGACCATGAGATCATGCCTATTACTTTTTTAAACTTTTGAAATATGCTTTCCTAAAGTCTAAGGTTTGCATCTCACTGTGTCCCCAGGGTCTTCTCCTTTCCCCCTTGACTATCAGGACTCAAATGACACGGTCACTTTCTACTAATGAATATTTAAAAAATCTAAAAATGTAAAGCTTCCTTGTTGTTCAATTTTGAAATAGAGGAAATTGAAGAATGTGAAGAAAATTTGGGAACTCCATCATATGAGAGAATTGAAGGAAAAAGCAGAAAGCATGTTTCTAGAGGAGGAAGAGGAGTTATTGACTTACACGAGGGAAGATGCCTATAATAAGGTACCTATCCTTGCATAAATGCAATGTATGATATCTTACATTATAGGACGATAAAATCTGCTACTGAAAGTTTTCAGAGTTTAAGGCATCTAGGAGAGTAAGTTGACTGTAAGCCAGGGTTATCTATCCATTGTGCACTGGGCAGGGCACCAGACAGGGAGAGAACCTGTTTTCCATGCTTTACTTTCTTGCTTTTGTATGGGGACAAGCTTTTCTGTCTATGAGTCCCTTGAATACTTTTCCACATAAATTGCATACACTTGTCACTTACTGAAGGGACTTTTAGTACATAGTGTAAGAGCAAGTCACGAGAATCATTTTACTATTCTGAGCCTTAGAAAAGTAGCACCTACCCATAACCTTTTAAAAAAGGAGCTTGCTGAAATGAAGTATTGGCTTAGAATGTGCCCTGAACTCTGCAAGGTAAAATGCTAATTGAGCATGAAGGGCTCCTTTTATCTTATTCTGAAAGGCACCCTTTGCTTGAGAGGTCCCCAAGCCCTTGCTTTCCATCATTCGTGGCTTTGATTCCTCCTTTGCACATTGTCAGATTTATCTGTGGATAGAAAACTTGCCGGGAATGGACTGTGATGTAGGAATCGCAAAATTGCCTAGTTGTTGTTGGTGATTTCTCCGTTAGCAATGGACCATATGTTGCCCATAACCATCTGACTCTAAGAACTTGTGTCTTTAACACAGGAATATGTTTATGAAGGTCCAGATGGACAAACCGAGATAATGCCAGTAAGTTAAACAGGCTTTCCTTTTTATGTCTGAGGAGTATAGTCCTGCACATGCGCTGAGCAGCTATGTCACCAGCGTGATTTTTTACTATTTTGCAGCTTTGGACCCCTCCCACTCCCCCTCAGGACGACAATGACATTTACATTGATCCTGTCATGTGCCTAATGTATGAAGCTACTCCCATTCAGGAGTCTAAGCTGCCACCAGTATATGTGAGAAAGGAGCACAGGCGACCCAAAGCTGAGCCCTCTGGTAATGACGCTTTCCACTGATGACTTAGTCATAGAAAGACACTTATCTTCAGATTCGAAATCTTTTATCCTCTTGGCTGCACAAAGTTTGCTGCTGGCAGACTTCTTTCTTACCTTTCCTTACTCTGTGAAATATTGGCATGAGTTCTGGGTACCTTGTGGCTTTTTGGGGCCCTGGCATAGTCTGGCACCCAGAGTGGGGGGGATTGACCTGGTGCCCAACAGAGACCGCCTTTGAGTCACAGCTACACAAACACAACGAGCTGGGCCTGAGGGGTCAGACAAGAGGTGCCACGTCCCAACTGGGATGCAGCTATTGTGCAGACCCACTATAGGATCTCAGGGTGCTCATTTATGCATTCAGACTTAATCTCATTCATTGTCAATGGATGCACATAATGGTTTCAGCCCTATGGGATTTTAATGATCAGCTAGGCCCCTTTTCATTGTTGCTTTGGTCAAAGTTAATATGGAAAAGAGTGACAGTGTTATGTCTGTAAGGTGTTGAAAAGCAGCGGCTCTCTGGAGTGATAGTGCAGCATTTATATGTGTCTAGGTGGTATTCCAGAAGCTCATCAACCTGCTGGCCCTTGAATTTTTCTTTAGGCTCTTCGCGTACTCTCTTCCTTGTGCTTGCCTTTACTAATGTTTCTCTGTACTGTCTCCTTAGCGGGCGGTCGGAAGAAGAAGCAGCGGCACGGGGAGCTCGTCATTCCTCCTCGATCCCTCTTTGACCGGTTGACTCCGGGGATGTCTAAGATGCGCCGAGAGGGCAGAGAGCAGAAGAAGAGCGCTCTGCTGAAGCCGCAGAATCAGTTTGCCAGACCTTCTCCAACAGGGGTCAGACCCACAGCAGAGCCTGGCCAGGACAGCCCCGAGTGGCTCATCAGTGAAGACTGGGCGTTGCTGCAGGTGAGGGCCTCTTGGGATTACGGGTTCTCTAGGCAGCTGGGGGCTTTCCACGACTCTTTCTGCTTTTCTTTTTAAATCTGGGGAGATTTTCCAGTCTTGTGATTTGTGTTGGATATTTATATTTGAAATGGTATGTACGAGCATGATTTTTTTCCCCTTTTAGGCTGTAAAACAGCTCCTCGAACTTCCTCTAAATCTCACCGTTGTGTCACCAGCACACACCCCTAACTGGGATCTTGTAAGTGATGTTGTGAATTCCTGTAGCCGAGTTTACCGCTCTCCCAAACAGTGCCGAAACCGCTATGAAAATGTCATCATTCCGAGGGAAGAAGGGAAGGTGAGCTGAGTTTTAAAATGCTCACAAGTCTAGATGTGTCTCACAGTATTTCTTAAGATTTATGGGGAGAGCATTTTGTGCCATTAGGAAAAGGCCCTAGGCCAGGGACCCAGGAGATGGGGCTCTGAGTTCTGCTTCTGATCCTGATGAACTGTGGGCACACGGCTGCCCTCATCGGTGATGCAGAGATGCGAATGTTTGCTCTACAGATGCTCGTGTGAAGCTGCTTCATCCCCAGCACAACTCTAGGCCAGTGGGAGATGAGGCCATTGTCATTATTGTCCAGGGCTCTTCTGCCCTGGAAGAGGAAGTGCCATGTTGCTTTAGATGCCGCGTAGAACCTCTTCTCGTCCTTTTTAGGGCTTTCTTTGGATTACTGCTTTTGACAAGAGGTTTTCATGTGCTCAGTTGATAGTGTTCTGTTTTTGTTTTTTGCTTTTTTGAGGGCAGTTGGGGTTAAGTGACTTGCCCAAGGTCACATGGCTAGTTTATTTTTTTTTTGTGTGTGTTAAGTGTCTGAGGCTGGATTTGAACTCGGGTCCTGACTCCAGGGCCGGTGCTCTATTCACTGTGCCACCCAGCCACCCCGATAGTGTTCTGTTGCTCAGTTCTTAACTGAAATATTTAAACAACTAACCCATTTCCTCTCCTGGGTTATAAGAGCAAGAGTTGATAATAGACTGGGGGTCCTAGTTCTGCTGTCATTTGGGAGGGGGATTGTGTTGCCAGTGGATGCACAGAGTGACGCATATGGAGTCAGGAAGACCTGAATGCAAATCCTACCTGAGAGACTTACTTAGCTACCTGATCCTGGGACAGTCACTTCATCTTTTTCAACCTCAGTTTCCTTATCTGTGAATTGAGGATATGAAAGCATCTGTTTCACAGGGTTATTGTGATGCTTAAATGAGATAATATTTGTAAAGTGTCTTGCAAACCTTAAAACAATATGTACATGTTAACTATTATTATACAGAAGAAAAACCTACCCATATGATATTTTGCAGAGTTGTCTATGAAGTAGAGGAGATTATGAAAAATACTCTCTAGTCTCTAAATTGTCTTTATGTCTTTTTCCACACTTGAGAAAACAAATTCCCTTTTATAAATAAGGTTCAGATGAAATCGAGTGCTTTTTGATATTAATTGATTTTCCCTATTTGACAGCTCCTGTTTGAAGCAAATCCCAAAAAGAAGGCCAAAAACATCTATAAGGTAGGTATTATCAGATGTCTTAAAAAGAATTATTAGAGCTAATTGTGGAGTCATACTGGTAAGGTCTTACATTAAAAAAATTCCTGCATTATATCCAGCCCATTGAAACAGGAGTTATATTTGCCCAACAGGGACATACATAGTTTGTTTTATTCTCTATGGAGTCTCTTCATCAACATTCTGGGCAGTCTTTCTGGGTGAATTTTTGTGTATTTGTGTGTATGTGTATCTGTCAATAAGTGCTATTTGTGATATACCTGTCCTGGGAAAGGTCATGCTGAGGGAGCCATGAAGTTAAATAAGACATGAGTCCTGACTTACAGACAAGGCATACACATAAAGAGATAATTCATCCACGGTTATCTGTCTGTCTGTCTATGTGCCAAATAGGCAAGATAGCCAGTAAAAATAATAAAGTTTAGGGGACAAATGTGGGTCGGGATCATTTGGGAAGACTTCTTGGATAAGATAGGACTTGATCTGATGCTAAAGAATGGGTAGCGATTATGTAGAGTTAGTTATGTAGGGTTAGAGGCATTTTCAATGGTGATTAGGTGGGAAGAAGGTGAGAAGAAGCATCAAAGCAGAAATTCATAAGGGATGTTAAAGGCATGGTGAGTAGATCAGTCTGGTTTGAGCAAAAGTTAAATGTCATGTAGGGATGGAAAGATATGTTGGAGCCAGCTTGTACAGGGCCTTGACGGCAGAGCTTATGCTGTCTGGACTTTGTTCTGTAACTGAAGAGGGCAAATGGAAGTGTTTCAACAGGGGTGAGGTGTCCTTAAAGCAGTGATGATTTAGGATGATTATTTTAGCAGTAGTGTATAGGATGGGTTAGAAGAAAGAAACCTGGAGATAGATTAGAACCTTTCTGTGTTCATGGGGAGTATATTCTTCAGATATAAGTGCTAAGAGCTTATGAGGGGAAATGGTCTGTGGGGGATGGATCTACACCTGAACTCTCTAAGGACAGTGATTTTTTTCTGTTCATAGATTAAGGTTATATTTTTGTCTTGTAGTCATTGCGTCATCACATTTAGATACTCTAGGTAACAGTTGACTCCTTCTTTGCAAGGATCAGTGCCATCCTTGCTATAAACTGTGATTGGTCCTCATTTGGAGATGACATTTACTTGGGTTTCTGTGCCTTTGGGAATGCTTTCAGATTTAGGGGATATTACAGCTCCAGCGTGTGACCATCCTAACTTAAAGGCTTTGTTGATTTTAGAAGATTTGATGCTTGGTGTTTTATTCTTCAGAGGAGAGTCTGCAAACTTTGTCTTGGGTTTAAGGGCCTTACCTCATTGGGCCACAGAATAGTGAAACAGAATAAATTGGGGGATTATTGTTCATACCTTTCCCTTACATTCCTTTGTAGACCAAGAATAGTCGTCCACTTCGAATTAACCAGGTCTATGCTCAAGATGAAGGTGCCACCCGTACCCAACTTTATATCAGTCACTTTGAGGTGGCAAAAATGATTGCAGGAAAGAGAAGTCCCCTGAGCAAGCCCCTGTAAGTTATTTATGATTGTTCTTTTTTGTTTAATTAGCAGTGCTTTTGAGCTGAGTTGGCAGATAGGAGTCATCTGCAGGCACAAGAGCTTTCAGACCTTTCCATTAGGAATACCAGGGTGAGGGTGGGAATGGGGATATTAGGCAGATGTGTGTATGTATATTGTGTGTGTGTATGTGTGTGTGCCTGAGAGAAGGGAGAAGTGTAAGGGCTTAGGGCTTCCAAATAGGTAAGAGGAATTGGTTTATGAGATAGACTTTTTGTCAGGTTAATAGATATATTGTTGATTGAACTTTTTTCCTAGACAAGATAATTAATACATCTGTGTCTCGGGGAGGCAAGTCTTTGGCAGAACGCTGAAGGTTTAGCTTTGTTCTAGTCAACATTTTTATCAATGTCTTAGACTGGAGGATTGTAATCTTTTTGTGTCAGGGGCCCCCTTTGGCTGTCTGGTGAAGCCTATGAACCCTTTATCAGAATAATGCTTCTTAAAAAAATTCATAATTAAAGGAAATTTTAAATTCATTTAGAGGTTAGTGAAAATAATGACATCATATTTTTCCCATCCAAGTTCACAGACCCCCTGAAATCTCTCCACGGCCCCCTGAAGGGCTCTGAGGACCCCAAGTTAAAAACTAACTTTGGGGTTAAATGAAGACAGAGAGAGTATTCTTACTTTCATCTGCATATGGCACAGTGTTGGAAAGTATATCTAATGCATTGAATGACAGCATTCAGGTCTAAAATCTCAGAAATCGAATATGATGCTAACAAGATGAAGTTTAGCGGGATCAATGTAAAGTTGGGCCTTTAGGTTCAAAAAGTAAATAGCACAAGTATAAAATTATCATAGAGCTGTACCTTAAGGCAGTTCATTTAAAAAAGGCCTAGACTTTTAGTTGCTTGGTATGAATAAGCAATATGATGTAGGCTTTTTAGTTGTGGGCACCATGTTTTAGGAAGGATTGTGACAAGCTGTAATGAATCTAGAGGATGCTGACCAGGAAGGTGAGGAGATGTTGTGTCATATGACATCAGTAGTTAGGCATGTTTATCCTGGAGAACAGCTGTTTTTAACAATAGCAACAGTAGTAGCAGCCACCACAATAGTAATATTTGCTTGATTTTTAGGCTTGGAATGAATCCTTTCCAGAAGAATCCCAAACATGCATCAGTGTTTGCTGAAAGGTACGGATCCAGAATTCATAACAGTTCTCAATTATAGGGAGCAGTTTTTCCTCTGAAATTTTTCTATAAATCTCTACTTCTCTTTCTAGTGGAATCAATTATGACAAGCCCCTACCTCCAATTCAGGTTGCTTCCCTACGTGCTGAACGTATTGCTAAGGAGAAGAAGGTAAAGTAGCCACTGACCTCTTAACTGCTCATATTAACAGTTCATGTCTTGCACATTGAAGAAGAAGAGATCCTTGTGTGGCATGATTCCATAGTGAAGCACTTTATGATGCTGCCAGCCCTCCTGGAAGCTGTCATTAGACTCCCTCTTTAGTGTTCTGTTGTTTTTTCCTTTTGTAGATAAAAATATTGATTTCTGTGCCAGGTATATCCCAATATGCTATAATATAGCAGACTTGAGTGCAGATGCTCCTATTAGCTATGTAGGAAATGATGGTGTTTTCCCCTACTTGTTTCTAGGCTTTGGCTGAGCAGCAGAGAGCCCAGCAGCAAACAGGGATGCAGCAGCAGCAGCAGCCTCAGGCTCAAGTGCAGCCCCAGCCCCAGCCCCAGCCCCAGGCCCAGCCCCAGCCCCTGCCCCAGCCCCAGCCCCTGCCTCAGCCTCAGCCTCAGCACCAGCCTCAGCCTCAGCCTCAGACTCAGCCTCAACCCCAGCCCCAGCCTCAGCCGCAGGTGGTCCAACAACCCTCAACTTTAGTGCAGCCTTCAGCAACTACTGTAGCCAACTCTGCAGTCTTGGTAAGAACTTATGGACAAGAAACTATAGTTCTTCTAAATTTATATTTTAAGAAAAGTTCTTATGCATCCCCTCCTTTATTTGGTTGTTTGTGATACCCAGTGCCATGTATATTGGGGAACCTGTTAAAGGGACATTGTTCAGATCTGCTGAAATAGCCATATGACCAAACAATACCTTTGGGCATTTGAAGTAGAGGGGTGGGGAGAGAGATGGAGGGAAGGAGAGAGTGAGGGAGAGTACCATAAATGCAGAAATATTGAGTATTAGGTTTCACTTGGATTCACCAGGTTTAAGTCAGTTTTTGGAGTGACATTATACAAATAACAGAGAATAAAGATGAGCAAACTTTGAAGTTTGAAAGGTTATATTTCTGTGGATAATTACTAATTGCAATCTAAGTCAAATCACTGAATCAAAGAATCACAGGGTTCCCAAGTCTAAGGTCCAAAAGGAACTCGTTGGCATTGAGCGTAGACGATTCCTAAGCAGAATTCCATCCATGACTTCGCTGAGGAGCAGCCAGCCCAGCCTCTGCTCGGAGCCTCTCTGCCCTGAGCTGTGAGAGAAGCTGGGAGGAGAACCCAGGGCACTTTGGGGGCCTCTGATTGGTAGGCAGTTTTCCCCTTATATCAAAGCTCAAAAAGCATCATTGCTGTTTCTGCCCATTACTTCTAGTATTCTCCTCTGAGACAAAGCAAAATAAGCCTAATTCTCCTTAAATACATGAAGGCAGTGACTGTATCCTTCCTAAGTCTAGTCTGCTCCATGCTGAACATCCTTAACACCTCTATCCTGTCCTCATGTGCCACAGTGGCCCACATCTACTGGCTGTCCTGCTGACCAGAGGTGTCAAACTCAGTCAGAAAGGAGAGCCAATAACACTTACAAGGATTCCTGTGGTCTGTGTATTGACTTAGAAAATCACCCATTCATATTATCTGTGTTCTATTGACTTTTTATTTATTTTGTTAAGTATTTCCCAATTACATTTTGGGAGTTTTATAGGCTGCATGAGGCCCACAGGTCAGGTGTTTGACACCTCTGTGTAGACGTGACAAAGTCAGTGCGTTATAAACTGAACTCTTTCTCTTTACCCCCAAACTCAACCTTCTCATTTCTGTTGAGAGCACCACCCTCTTCTGGCTCAGCCAGGTTCCCAGGCTTGTTGTCACTCTCGGCTCCTCTCTCCTGTTTATCTTACCTGTCCAGTCAGTTGCCGGGTCTTGTCACATCTCCACAGTAGCTCTTCATCTGTCCCCTTCTTTCCACTCCCATCTCCACCCTCCAGCTTAGGTCCTTCTCTCATCTGCCTGGGCTAGTTCAGTGGTCTCCTAATTGATCTCCCTGACTCAGGCTTCTCCCCTCTCCAATCCACCCTGCACACGGCTGCCCCGTTGATTTCCTAAAGTGTAGACCCGACCGTAGCACTCTCTTACTCAACAAACTGTTCGGCCTCCCATTACCTCTAGGTATATTGTGAAGCAATCTTCTTGTTGCAGCTTAATTTAGTTTCAGTTTGGATTGGTTCAGAAATTATACAGAGTCTCAAGTTTTATATGTATATATATGTATCATATATATATACATAGTACTAATATTTATTAATAAAACAATAATATAGACCATAATCATTAAACCCCAATAATTATATCACAATCAGTAAACCCCAATAGTTATATCATAATAAGTAGACCCCAATAGTTATGTCACAGTCAGTAAACACCAGTAGTTA
>NW_027185588.1:180367-216742 GCF_028583685.1 Petaurus breviceps papuanus
GTAGTTATGTCACAGTCAGTAAACACCAGTAGTTATGTCACAATCAGTAAACCCCAGTAATTATGTCACAGTCAGTAAACACCAGTAGTTATGTCACATTTAGTAAACACCAGTAGTTATGTCACAATCAGATGACACTAATAGTTATGTCACAGTCAGTAAACACCAGTAGTTATGTCACAGTCAGTAAACACCAGTAGTTATGTCACAGTCAGTAAACCCCAATAGTTATGCAGTCTTACCACAATTGATCAGCACTGACGGAAATTATCGACATCTGGCTCACGTGGCTGGGTAGTCCTGTGCCATCCTCCAGAGTCCTGATGGGAAGATCCCAGGCAGTGTGTCTATCTCACAGGGGGGACTCCAAAGACGGCTTAGGATGTCCTGCCTTTACTAGTTCCTTCTAACCAAGAAGGCATTTTGCCAATTAAGTTTGTGGGAAAGGAGCAGTTCCCAAGACCTCCTTGAGAGCGTCCCTGTTTAGAAATGCTTGGTTCTGGGAGGGGTGGCCAGCCCTTCCCGGGAGCAAACATCATAAACAGTCCTTCAGTGTCTGGCTAGTAATAAGATTAGTTAGAGTCAGATTGCAGGCATATTGAGTGAGGTCAGAATGTCCTAATGAATTAATGCATCACACTAGGATCAAATATGAACTTCTCTGGCAAAGAATACCCTTCACCACCAATCCACCTTTTCAGTCATCTTCCACATACGCTCTGATGCAGCCAACAAGCAGCCTTCTTGCTCTTCCTCCTTCATGGCAGGACTTCTCAGGTCTTCACACCTTTGTTCTGGTTGTCCTCCATACCTAGAGTGTCCTCCCTCCTCACCTCTATCTTTCCTTTAAGGCTCATAGCAAGGCCTTTCTGAGGCCTTGAACCCCAGTGTCTGCTTGCACCTTCCCCAATTGACCAAATTACGTCTCATCTATATTGCATGTGTACATGTACGTGCTGTCTCCTTCAGCTAGAATGAAAGTTCCTTGAGGGCAGGAACTGTTTTCACTTTTGTCTTTGTATCCTCAGAACCTAGCACAGCATCTGGTATACATTAGCTGTTGAATATCACAGTTAGTCAACAAGACTTTATTTTAGCACTTACTTTGTTCCAGGCTCTGTGCCTGCTGTGAGAATACAGAGAAAGGGAAAAGCACTATCCTTGCCCTGAAGGAGACAGACGGCATGTAAATGACCAATATGTGCCAGATATTCTCAGTGTAAGAGGAGGTCATCTCGGAGGGAAGGCGCTGGCAGGGTAGGGAGGAAGGGGGCTCGTGTGGAAGCTGGGGTTAGAGCTGAGTCTTGAAGGAAGCTAGGGCAACTAGGAGACAGACAAAGTGAGCACTCTGGGCACTGGGGACAGCCAGGCAGAAGGCATGGAGTCAGGAGAACGTCCTGCTGAGCTGAATGATGGTCTTCACCAGTCTGGTCACCATCTTCCGAAGACTCTGCAGCTTATCATTGCCCTTCTTAAAATGTTGCACCCAGAACGGAACACGATACTTCAGATGATGAGAACAACATGACTATGGCCTCTCTCATCCTTGGTTGGATGTTTTGGTGGCCATAGCACTCAGTTGACTCCCATTAAGCTTAGTCTTTGTCCTGTGCCTACTGGAAATTCTGAACTGGCCGTTCTGTGGGCACCTCAGACTCAAAATCTCCAGGATAGAATTCATTATCTTTGCCCTAAACTCACTCCCCTCCTGAGCTTCTCTATTACTGTTGAGAGGCCAGCATCCTCCCAGCTACCCAGGTTTGCAGCTCAGGGCCCTTATCTCCTCCCCACTCTCATCCCAGGTAGCCAATCAGTTGTCAGATTATGTCATTTCTATTTTTACAACTTCCATCTCTCATTTCTCCACTCACATGGTCACCACCTAGTTCAGGCCCTAATCTTCTCCCTCTTGGACTGCAGTAATAACTGTCCAGTTGGTTTCATTGCCTTATTCTAAACTCCACTTAACACAACTGCCAAAGTGAGTTTCTTAAAGTACAGGTCTGACCCTGTTACACCTGCCATCCCCTCTTCCCTTCCCATGCCCTGATGCCCTGAGAAGTGTCTGCACCTTCCCTTCCAAGACTTGTGTTTCTTTGTATGTATTCTTTGTGTGCGTATGTATGTATCCACATATAATCACACATACATACATAGCATGTGTATAATATGTACAAGTGAACACATATGTATGTAATATATATGTATCCATATATATACACACGTATATATTTTCTGTTATTTCCTCTCCATTTGAAAGATTATTCTCCTTGGCAAAAGTAGCAGAAGCCAAAGCTGAGTCAGGCTTTCTCCTGTAGTCTGTCATCCTCTTCCTCCTCTCTTCCCTGAGCTGTGCTCTCCCCCTCCCACCCCCCACGCCCCGCCATCTGTGCCTTCTATGATAATCCCTCTTCTCCAGTATAGGTTGGAAAAAAGGTTTCTGCTGGCCTTAACTTTCCTAGGTGACTTTGGCCTAGTCTGAGCCTTGGGGCTTCTGGTCCTTTCCTTGATCACACCAGGGGTTTATTGTCATTCTCTGACCTGCCCCTTTGCTTCCATCTTTTGTACATGTGTTTGTAGAATCCAAGTTGGTCCATGAGTTCCTGGGTATCTATATCAGTTTCTTTGGAGAAGAGACTTTTCCTCCTCATTAGAACTGCTTCCCTGTGTCTTTAGAATTCCGTTTTTTGGGCTTCCCTTCTTTTCTGGGCTGACTTAGCCTGTAGAATTTTAGTCTTATTTCGACTCAATATTACTGTAAAATGACCAAAAGACAACAAATACTTTTAGCATTTTGAAGTCTCCTCTCCCAAAATGTGAGGTGTATGTTCAACTATTCCTTTTCTGCTGTATTACAAATTGGATGCCACCATTCCCTCCCAAGAAACCAATTCCTCTTATTGATGACAGTTCTCCCTGTCAGTTCTTCCATCTTTTTGGAGGGTGAAAATAGCATTAATCCCAGAATCATTGATTTATAATTGAGAAGGACCTCAGTGGTCACCTAGTTATAGGCCTTCAAGTGCCTGAAAAGAAGGCCCCATTGGCAGTTGGTAAGTGGAGGCTCCCATTTCCCTCCTACACCCCAAGTAGAATAAGGCAGGCCAAGAATTTATGAGCATCTCAGCTTTTGGTAGAGAAAGAGCTCCCATGTGTGCACGTCCAGGTAAGTGAATGGTCTCATTCCTGCTCTCTCATGTCTTCATGCTGGTTTGTGATCTTTCCCCCCATGGTCCTCATCTCTTTCTTCATTTTGTTCACATGTTCACTAGTGTCTGCTAATGATAGTATCACTTATGTTTGTGCCTTACCCAGGCTGCTCAATCCCACTGTGTCTGTGAAGCAAGCGGAAGTGAGCAGAAGGGGCATATGACTTGCTCAAGGTCACAATGCTAGCCACCAAGGGCAGAGCTGGAGCTCTAGCCCAGGTCTTCCAACTCCCAAATCCATCACTCTTTCCACTCTACCTCCACTTCAGATTAACTCAGAAAAATGAAATGTCTTGTGCACAATGTTGGATATTATTTTAGCTTATGCTGTGATTGAACCTGTCTTTTCCGCAGGCTGGAACAATCAAACCTGCAGTCACAGGTACAAGCATCCAGACAGGTAAGAGTTTTTTGGTAATAAAGCATTTTGTGATTAGTAAAGAACCCAGCAAAAGCCTTTTATTACATTCCATTTTCCCTGACTGGTTTGTTTTCAGCTACTGTGAATGGCAATGTCATTGTGAACACAGTTGCTGGAGTCCCAGCAGCTACATTTCAGCCCATCAATAAGCGTCTTGCCTCACCAGTTATGCCTGGACCACTGGCAGTAAGTAATGGCTTATCCTCTTTCCTGCCCACACTCCAGGTATCACAGCACAGGTTCCATTTTCTTAGAGTCTTATTGGCTGTGGTGTAATTAGTCCAAACCACTCCCAAATGAGAGATCTAATCTTGTGACTGGGGTGTCTGCCTGGTCACATTAGATGGTGTATGCAAAGAGCTTTGTAAATGTTAGCTATTATTTTGTTAAGTTTTCTAATTCTTCAGTTCTTCACAGATGCTTGATTTCATCAGTGTGGGTGCTTATTCTACCCCAGCAGGTAACAAGCCTTCCATGCCTCATTGCATGATTCTTGAAATTCTTTGGCCAAAAATCATCATCATGAGTTAGTCAGCTCTAAGATGTAATGGATGAGCCTCTGCCAACTTAACCTGGTCTAAAACGAGAGGTGTCATCCAGATGACCTTGAAGGTCTCTTCCTGCTCAAAATCCATGACCCTGTGATTATCACCAAACATAATGGTGCATGGGCTGGCCTCTACTGGAAGCCTTTCTACCTTCATGGGACCTGTCAGAACTTGAACTTGCTGACAGCTTTGGAGGACCCTGGGTAGCCTCCATACCATGATGAAGCATTGGAGGAAAACTTTAATGGATGTTTATGATAACAGCAACAACCACCCCATCTGTCTATAGTGCTTCAAAACTCACAAAGTGCTTTGGTGCCAACAGCCTTGTGAGTGCAGGTTTGCCCCCTTTTACGGATGAGAGACTGAGGATTGCAGCAATGAAGTGACTGACTTGTCTGGGGTTTCAGATTGCCTTTTTTTATTATTTCCCCTTTTTTGAGGGGAGAGGGGTAATTTAGTTACAATTGTATTTAGCTCTCTTGTATTTTTGTTGTCTGAAGTGTTTGCAAAGCAAATCATCTGTTCAAATCTGATTTTCTTTGTAGGAATGCCTCAAATTTCTCTTTTGAAATTGAATGTCCATCTTTTTTCATTGATGATTAGGCTCAGGTTTGCAAGGTATGTCACCATAGGTTGTATCTTGAATTCCTTTGCTCTTTGGAACACATTATTCTGTTCCCTCTTATGGTTTTTGGTGGGTGCAGAATCATCTTGGGGTTATTCCATTTTCTTTTTCATTTGAAGGTCTTCTGGTCACTTGCAGAATTTACTGTTTGTCATTGAAATTAATTAAATTTAACCACTATATGTCTTGGAGTTTGCAGCCTCGGGTTTTCTTCTTCTGGAGATGCTCTCTGGATGCTTTTAGTTGGCATTTTCTTTCTGTGATCAGAAGTTCTGGGCTATTTTCTTGTATTATTTCATGTATTGGGGTTTTCAGGTGTTTGATGTGTATTCTTCTGGGAGACTTATAATCCTTAAGTTGTCTCTGCACATCCTCTCTTTGAGATCAGTATGCTCTCTTTTGCATGGAGAGTATGTCTTCTTTTAAAATTATTGCTTTTTGCTTTTCTGAGGTAGCTCAGGTGGTACAGTGGATAGAGTGAACAAGAGTTCAAATGTAGCTTCAGACATTTACTAACTGTGTGACCCTGGGTGAGTCATTTAACTGCTGTTTGCCACAGTTTCCCCAATTGTAAAATGGGGATAATATCTACCTGATAATACCTTCCTCCCAGGGTTGTTGTGAGGATCAAATGAGATTATATTTGTAAAGTCCTAAGTAAAGTTAAACAAAATGTGAATCCACAGTAACCATATGCAAAAGTGTATGTCTTGGCCTCTTCTGTCCATGACATCTCCATTAGGAAGTGGGTAATGTGTTTCACTGTAGGTGAGGAGTGGCCCATCACTGCCTTGATAAGAGTTTTGAAGTCTTTCAGAGTTGTTTTTCTTTATAATGTTACTGTCCTTGTATAAATTGCTCTCCTGGTTCTGTTCATTATACTCCATGCCAGTTCGTGGATTGTCTGAAATCATATTTTATAATTTCTCATGGAAAAATCACATTCCATTGCATTCATATCACATATTTTGTTGGCCCTTCTCCACCTGTCTAAGAGGTGATCTAAGGCACCCTCTTGGATGATTGGTTCTTTCATTCCCACCCTTCTTTTAACCCCATCTCAGGGTCAGGAGCTTATTCTGCTTGTGTGTATGTGTGCTCAGCATTCCTCTGTCCATGTCAGATATGAGTTAGTTTGCCTTATGCTCACTGCTCCACCCCTTTTCCATGTTTGTATACTCATCTCATATTTTCCAGTTGTGAGAAATCAGACAACTCCTTCCACCCACTCAAATAAATTTCCCTTTCTAGGTTTCTTTGTTCTCTTATGTTTGTATTTCAATGGTCCTACTCAGGTTTTTTTTTTTTAATCAGAAATGCTTGAAAGTTCTTTATTTCACTAAAGGTCCATTTTCTTTCCTTTTAGGAATATACCTAGCTTTGCTGGCAAGTTATTCTGGTTGTATAAGCCTAGATCCTCTGCCTTTTGGAATACTGTATCCCCACATCTCTTTCTTGTTTTTTAATAGAAGTAGCCAGGCCTTATATCATCCTGACTGATTGGTAGTTGGACTGCATTTGATTATATAGTTTGCAGTATTTTTCTTTGACTTGGAAGTTTGGATGGATTCTGGCTATAATATTCCTAGGATTTTTACTTTGGGGGTTCCTGTCAGGAAAAGATTGGTAGATTATTTCTACTTCTACACTCTGGTAACTCTAGATTCTTTTCATATATGATATCTTGAAATATTCACATCATGAAATACCACTCCTCCTCCTCCTTCTTCTCCTCCTCATTTTCCTCCTACTTTTTGTTAAATCATATTTTTTTTTCAGGGAGTCCATTGATTCTTAAATTACTTCTCTTCCAGGTCCATGTTTTTGATATTAGATATTTTATATTTTCTTATATTTTTCAACTTTTTGATCTTATTGCAATATATCTTGCTTTCTCATGGAGTCATTGATTTCCATTTGGTTTATTTTAGTTTTCAGAGATTTCTCTTCTTTGATAAGATTTACCACATTCTCTTCTAAGCTACTTATTGTCCTTCCAGTTCTTTCCTCAGGAGCTTTTATTTCATTTTTGAAAAATCTCTTGTTAATTTCTTCTAAGTACTTGTGTGTTCTTTGTGGAAAATTCATTTTTCCTTTATGTCTCTTATTGTTGTTATTGTGGAGTTAATCTCTCCTTTTTCTGTATCTCTAGATTTGCACTTTAACTGGCAATAATTGGCCGGTATTTTCTTTGATCGACTCATCTCTCCTGCTTTAGTTCCTAAATTGAGGATTTGTGCTAGAGCCAGGCTCTGTTCCCTGCATGGTCTTGCCCTGCATCCCTGGGCTCTTGTGCTGACCTCCACTTCCCAGAGTCTGACTCCTTGGGATCTTTCAGGGTCAGAGCACTGGATCTTCAGGGCCCTCTTTGGCATCTCAGGATATGTTGGGATGTCTGAACCCTGGGTCCTGGCCTTTCTAGCTCTGAGTATCACAGTGCTATGCTGTCCACTGTGTTGCTGCCTGCAGCTTCTTCCCTAGAGTTTCCAAGGTCCCCACCTGAGGCTTTCTGACTATCCTGGGGCATATTTAGGGCAACCCTGTGCTCCTGGAGTAGCCTTGCAGGCCACATGTCTCATCTCTGGTCATGCCAGACTCGTAGGCAAATTATTGGAGTAGTTCTAGGTGGAAGAAGTCACTTACTGTACTTTTTCATTGTATTTGGATTTCTTGATCATTATTCAGTCTGGTGTGAACTGGGTTGTCTGCTTCCCATTCAGGTAGCCATCAGTGGCAGAAAGCCCCCATACCCCTTTTAGCATTAACTATTCACAACAAGCTGAGAGGCATTAACTTTTTTTTAAAGAGAATGTTTGGTTTGTATTGAAGAAAAGTTCACATTTTGTATTCTTTTTAAAAAGGCTTCAGGAGGTGGCACTCCTGCTGCAGTGGTTCATAGCCAGCCTCGGCCAGCTGTCACACCTGCGGCTTCTGCTGAGCTTCTCTCTGGTGCATCCACGCAGGGGGTGCGAGCAGTCACTCCTGTCCCAGCGTCCACTGTGGCCATGACCACCCTGACCCCTGTGCAGGCTCAGACAAGGTCGTTAGTGGCTCAGGTAACACAAGGTAACAACTGGCTTTTCTTGCTCCTTTACTTGTAGGGCTTTTATGTAAAAAGGGCTTTGAAGAAAAGAAAGCAGCATTAATTTGTAACATGCACAGTGACCACAGTGATTTATTAGCTGTGCAGATCATTCACTCTCATTGTATCTGCATCAACAGAATATAGGAACTGTATACTGGTTTCATTGCTGTATGTATAGGTTTGATAAAGGGAAGCCGGGAAGCCATCTTTTATGTGGAAATTATTTTTCTTTATCCTTAGCACATGACTGTGCCTTCTAAACTACTTCAAAATCTCCAAAATTTTCTGAAGTTGAATCATCCTTCAGAATAGAATCCTATCTATTGATAATAAGCTGAAGTTTTACCTATGGCTTTACTAGTTTTATCATTCCTCAAAATATAGATTTGGGGATTTCTTTTTTTTTCTTTTTTCTTTTTTTGGATTTGGACACTTCTCTCTTTTCTTTGCAGGGACAGTTACAGGAGTTCAGCTTTCCAGCAAAACCATCACTCCTGCCCACTTTCAGCTTCTCAGGCAGCAGCAACAGCAGCAGCAGCAAGCAGCAACTCAGGTGTGGGGCCCAGTATGCCAGGGCAAGTCATAGGCTGGTGCAGTTTCCAGGTCCAATAAAAACCATAGGAAAGTTATCCTAGTTTAGAAAGTCTTTGTTTTCAGTAGAATGGCTTTGGTGGTAAGAAGTCAAATGAGTGGAAGTGGAAGGAAAGAGGATTGTATATCTGCTGCAAGAGATTTTAGGAGATAGAATGAACCCCTGAACTTGTGAACTGTTGGGGTAGAAAGAGAAGGGAGAGATGATGGAAAGATAACAAGGTTTCAAACAAAATGAATGGATGAAAAAGTATTTTATTAAGCACTTCCTTTGTTCCAAGCACTAGGCTAAGGGCTGGAGATAGAAACACAAAAGTGATACAGTCCTTGCTGCTCCAAAGAAGCTAGTGTTCTTTTGGGGGAGACAATGCATATGGGGGGTTCAGCTCAGGGCAGATGTGGAGGCTGGCTGTCCTTAGGATCCAGTAGAAGAGGGGATCTGGAACATGGCGGTGGCAGAGTAGATAGAAAGGCTTGGTGGTTTTCCCTCTTATTGGAAGGGTTGTAATTATTACTGCTTTGCTCATCAAGTGTTGTGAGTGGTGGCTGTATCATTTTTGTGGGAGGGGAAGGGTCCAATCTATAAATGATGGAAAAGGGGAAGTAGGCCAAGGGTCAAGGTGTAGTGGTGGCTTTGTTGGGGTTAGTATCTTGATGGGAGAGAGAAAGGAGAACGAGGCACTGGTAGGAAGGTTAGGTGGGCAAGCTCTCTGCACCTGTGGGTTCTGGTGGTCTGTAGGCTGAGGTGGAGGAGGAGGACGCTCACTGATGCTGGGCACTAGTGGGGATCTTGGGTAACAACAGGCAACAAGTGGATTTTCATTATTCCTGTATCTGTCTAATTTATCTAAAGGGACCTAGAGAGTTATAAAGTGTCATACAAATATCACTGTCATTATGTGTTATTGTTCACAGCGCCTAAAGTTATTTATTAATGCAGTCAGAATGAAGAACACATTTGGGGGAACAGATAATGAATTAGTTATGGACCAGTCCTTAGAATTGCATGAGGTTTAAAATTTTTTTTTATACTAAACCACTTGCTAACAGCTTATTAAAGAACTGGGTATTGTAACCAAGAGCCTGTCAGCTTGTTGTTTGCTTTGCTTAGCCCTCCAGATGCCCTCCATCTTCTAATTATTTTTGTGCTTCATGAGCGCATAATGTCATCATTTAGGGTGCTTCCTTCACTGACACATATTTTAACCCCACAATGATTTGGTAGAAGTTCTGTGTGTGTGTGTGTGTGTGTGTGTGTGTGTGTGTGTGTGTGTGTGTGTGTGTTGGGGTGGCAGGAAAATGCATCACTCCCTACAGCCAACCTGGTAATGAACTTTTCCCAACTTAGTGAGGCTGGTCCTTAGGTGATGGACATATAATCTGTCACTGGACCCATATCTGAAGCCTTTCAAGATTGGTAGGACCAACAGAACATGTTCTCAGCTGGTGAGGTGGTCTTGAAGCTAGCTTGTTCCAGCTGATTGTTAAATTTTTAGTGTGAGCATTTACACTTTGGAAATCAGCAAATGCTACAAATTGGGGCTTGATTTATTATTTTGTTGATTGTCTAGACTTAAGACTGTGATGGAAAAAATGTTAATAATGCAAATTAACCTTAGAAGTATGTTGTGAGTACATCCTGCCCCCTCCACTTCCAAAGAGCTGATTGTTAAACATTTACCAGCACAGCCTTGGAAAACCTCCACACTACACTGACCATCAGAATAAGATCATAGTGGAGGTTACACAAGGAACCCTGGGAAACCTTTTATATTTATAAATAAGGAATTATTTGGTGATGACATAGATAAAAATATTGGTTAAAACCAAAATGATTAATGATAAATAAGTTTGCATAAAATGAAATGCTGTTGACATGTTAAGTGTGGCTGGACTTGCCAGTTGATTGGTTTCCTATACATTAAACAATTCATGTATTAAGCCATTAATTAGCCAGATCAGATGCATTTACTCAAATATTAAAAATTTTATTCCAATAGGGAATGAATAGATTTGAAACTCCATAATCAGTTAAAATGTTCATTCCTTATTTTGACTATTGCTGATTAAAGACAGGCAGCCATTCCATATACATGAATATCAGTTGTCTCATGATATTAAGGCCAATGTAGCTATAGCGATATAGTATCTTGTCTTAATGTCTGTATTTTTCATTATGTAAAAACATGTGTGGTGTCTTTTATACACGTATGTATGTGTATATATGTATATGCAAATATATATATATATATATATAAATGGAATTGTGGGTACAAGGATCAATTTATTGAATTCTCAGCCTTTAAAGCATCCATAAGTAACCACATAAGAGTGACATAAGCTTTGGCATCTCTCAGTAAAGCAGAATGGAATGACTGTTCTCCTCCCCTCCCCTGTAGGAGCACCTGATCAAGCTGCAGAAGCAGAAAGTGCAGCTTGCCTCCCAGCCCCCGCTGCCGCCTCAGCAGCAGCCTCCGCCAGGACCACAGGCAGCTCCGGCGCCTCCTCCGCTGCCCCCTCTGCTGCCCCCTCCAGCACCTTCCCCCCAGCTCACTGGCGTCCAGAGCCCCAGGCCGGGAGCCGTCCTGGCTGGCACTACCGTGGCCAATCTCCAGGTCGCTCGCCTTGTGAGTTCTCCATCATGTTCAGGGCAGCTTTTCAGGCAGACTCTAAACCCCGCCAAGCCGGGCTTGTGTTTTGGGGCCTTTACACTGGCCATTATTCCGTGTGGCCGATGGCACTACCTGACGCCTGGTCTCTGCCTCAGAGGAGGCCACCGTCTGCAGACCAGGGCTTTGCTGCTCCCCCCAACCCCTTCCCAATCATTAGTGTGCACCCTCTCATGCAGCCTTTCATCTAGCTGTTTTGCCTGTAGTTGTACTTACCTTCACCTTTACGCTATACATGTGTGATTATACACCTGTTATCTCTCTTGTCAGAGCGTTTGCGCCCTGGGAGGAGGGGTTGTTTCAGTCTTTGGTCTTGTGTCCCCAGAAGCTAGCCCAATGCCTGGCACGTTGTAAGGGCTTCAGGAATACTTGTTGATTGATTCCAGCCTTTAAAGACTCATGACAGATTCAAAGCATTGGAAAGCTAACATGGCCCTTCCTTCTTCCCATGTAGACCCGTGTGGCCACTTCCCAGCTTCCAGCTCCTGGACAGACCACCCCCACAGCTCCTGCCAAACCTCCTGGGGCGTCATCGCCGGCGGTCACAGCCCTTCCAGTGACTAGGACAGGAATGGGGGGGTCTCTCAGCCAGCCCCAGAAAGCCACAGGTGCTTGTCTGAACCTTTAGGCGTTTTGGTCATTTAGTTTTAAGATGTGAAGTGACTCAGTTCCATGATGTGTATCAGGCCTGTTAGAACCCTTCAGTGTGGAGTGCGTTGGTTTTCATTTTTTTCATCATGGCAGGCCCTTCTTTGAATGGTCTTAACTGTCGTCCTTGGCTCGCTGAGCCTTTGTTCTCCTAAGAATGGGAGACAGAACCAAAGCATTTTCCTGTGAAAGAAGAGTCTGGCTCTAGCCAATGGGAAGCCCAGGACTGGGGCAGGGAGGTGGGGAAGAGAGGAAGGCCTGTTTGCTCTCCTGTTTGGTAGTTGGTTTCAACTCTCATTTTCTGAACAGATAAGTAAAATGCTGAAAGAATCTGCCTCCTAGAATAGAGGCTGGCATTCTTGCCTGCTAAATGCCATCGCTGTTTTTCTCGTGTAGGACCGACAGTAGTTGCTCAGCCATTGCATGTCCAGCAGCTTCTGAAACTCAAAAACCACCAGCAACAGAAAGTCATTCAGCCTCAAAATCAAACAACTGTCCAGCAGAAGGTAGGGGTCATTCTCTGAGCCCTTTAATGGGCACGGGGTATGGACTTCTTCTGACATACTATAAAGGCTGTAAATTTTACTGCATTATGGGAAGTTTGTACCATTCCTGGGAAGACCTGCAGGGTTCCTTTGGGGCCCTCCAGGATCTCTCCCTACTTTCCTTTCACTCTCTCATCCCTCTTTCTCTCCCTCTCTCCTCTCTCCCCCTTCTTTTTCCTCCTCGCTCATTCCTCACTCCTCTCCCTTTCCTCTCCTTCTCTCTCCTTCTCTCTCTCTCCCTCTCTCCTCTCCCTTTTCTTTCTTTTACTCCCCCCCGTCTTTCCCACCTTCTCTTTGTGGATATTTACACTACATTTGTATAGAGTCAGAGTTTAAATAACTCATTGATGTTTGCCATATTTTCTGACTTTTACCTTTTCTTTCCAAATCAAGTCTTTAGTTTAGAAATACAGATTTGACATTATTTTGAGCAGATTCCCTGGCCTATAATTATAATCACTGCTACATGACATATTTCCCAGAACCCCCTCTGCAGACAGTTGTTTTGTTCTCTAGATCAGTGCGCAGCAAGTCACTGTCCAGGCCCAGCAGCAGAAAGTGGCTTATGCTCCTCAGCCCAACATTAAAACTCAGTTCCTGACAGCACCTCTGTCCCAGGCCCCAAAGTGCACAGGAGCCCAGCATGTGCCAGCCCCGATACAGGTAGGGCAGTAGATCGCTGCACCCCCAAGGTCTCAAGGGTCACGAATGCCTCCAAAGGACAGTCAGGCCAGTGTGCCATCCAGGGGCAAATTATGCCTCTTGGAATGACTTTGCCCTGCTCCTCTTCACTCTTGCTGTATCAGTCACAGGGAATTAAGGACTCTCCTTTCCCTCTGCCTTGAGATCTGCACCCCAGGATGGAGATGGGGAAGCCAGGTTCAGAGGCAGTGGCAGAGGGGATGGGACTGTAAGGAAGTCCTCCATCACCCTTCTAAGTGCAGGCTGGATGGCCCCTTGTTAGGTATGTCTAGGGGGAATTCCTCCTCGGGCATAGAGCGGCCTCATTGGCTTCTGAAGTCCCTTCTTACTTTGAAATTCCAATTCTCTTATTGTATTAACCTGCCCTCATACTTCTTCAAGGTCGCAAAGATTCCTCAAGTTGTTCAGCAACAAACAACAGTGGCCAGTATTCAGCAGATGGTCTCTGTTTCCCAGCAGGTAAGTTTCAGAAATTACTGAAGGTAACTGACCATTGTCTTTGTCCACAACATTCATTCCATTATTGAAATTCAGTATGTGTTCTAGCTGCCTCTGGTCACTCTGCTGTTCTATGCTTTTCCTTCCTAGCCTTCCCACCTCCCCTCTCGCCTCTCAGATGGAGCGTTGGCTCTGTTCTCCCACTCTTGGGTCTGTTTCCTGCATGCTGCACCCTTCTCTGGGAATAGTTTCCCCCTTCCCATCTGGCAAACTGCTTCTCTCTCCCTTACTCAGACCTCTCCTCAAAACTTCTTCGGGGAAGGATTTCTAGGCCACCACAGACCCTTGGAAGATGGTCAGTGATGGGGACTCTGAGCTGCTGGACATGCTCCTCCTTCCATTTGTTTTCCTGCTGGACTCCTTGTTTTGTCTGTCTTCTGTCTCTGTTTTGCCTTTCTGTTGTAGATTGGAAGTCCTTGGGGCAGGAGTCATGGCTTTTATTGTATAGCATCTAGCCTACTATTGATATTCAATACATGTTAAGTGATAATCCAGTGCTGTTTTGCTGCCATTTGTTAAAGAAGGCACAGTTGCTAAGACTGTTAAGGTCAGCTGCCCAGATTTCTTTTTAAGATGTTATTTTCAGTGTAGGCTGTGTCTTAAATGGTGAAGAACATGAGATTGAATCAGTCTGATGTTTTTATAGTCTTGACAAGTGAATCAGATCTAATCAACTGTGTATCAATGGGTCCTTTAAATCCAAAAATAAATTCAGTAGCAGATAGGCACAGTTTCAGTTCATCTTGGGAATGCAAGGCATTTCCCCTTGAGCTAAGCTAGAGCCCCTGATTGTTTGGGAGGTTCAGTGAGGAGACAACGGTGGCAGCCGGGTTGGTGCCCAGTCTCTCAGTGTGTCCTCATCCTCCTGACTCTTGATGAATGGGACCTAAATATGAGGGCTACTCAATGGGATTAGACCTCAGTGAGTGTGACAGCAGTGACTGCCCTTTGTTCTCTCTCCAGAGGGAGCATTAATGAACCTTTTAATGTGGAACCATCTGCTTGTCCTGTCCCCTCTGATCTTTAGGTTCAGCCTGTGTCCCAGACTGCAGCCGGCCCACACCCAGTGCAAGTGCTTCCGGCAACCACAGTGGCTCCTCAGGCGGTTCAGCAAAAACTTGTACAGCAACAAGTCGTGACCCCGGCCACCCCACAGCTGCAGGTCCCAGGGGGGCCGAACCCTGGGCAGGTCCCTCCAGCCTCTGAAGGGCAGAGTCAGCAGTCCAAAGGACAGATGCGGATGTCTGCGGTCAGATTGAAGGCATTGCCCAAAACCAGCTGAGGGGGTGCCTGATACCGTCAGTCAGAGAGAATTTGGAAATGCCAGGGAAAGGTTGTCCAATGTTTATAAAGCACCTTTAAGAAGCTACATTTTATCTATAGTTGTACACAATCAGTGAAATCCTGCTTTTAAAGATGACTCTTGCTGATATTGGATCATCATTTCTGAGCATTAATGCAAACTACATAAAGAGCGTCAGCTTTCTGTTCTTTGTCAGAAAGACTCTGTCCTCTTCAAGTGGATGGTCCAACATGGCAGTCCCTCATATCATAGGCCATTTTGTCTGTTCAGAAGTAGGACTGACTGGCCTGGGCTGCAAGCTTTCTGGCTAAAACTAGTCCCCTCCCCTTACACAAGCAGTCCTGCCTTGGACAAGTGTGGGTGTAATGTGGTCTCTTAAATCTGTAGTCTTTCAGTGTGACCATCTGCGCCTAGCACTGCTTTGCACATTAGTAGGTGCCTAATAAATGTTTGTTGAATTGAATCTGGACGTATAGTTGAGATTTTTAACAAAGCTCATCTTCTGTTCTTGTAATTCTTTTGAACTGTTAGTTCTATGTACATTTCCTGAAGCTGTGTGTGTGTGTGTGTGTGTTTGCTTTCATTCTTCACTTTGTGATAATGGTTATTCTTGGAATGTCATGAGTGTGTTGATCCTAGTTCTGTGCATAGTAAAACTGTAACCTTTTTGTAAAAGGAGTCTTCACTTTGTATCTTGGAGAATTTCCTATTTGTCTAGTTTGATACTTCAGTTTGGGAGAATTTTTAACTGCTGGGGTTTAATTTAAGTTTCATTTGCTTTTGTGATGTTTCTGTGTTCAGTATAAAATCTATTCAGCCTTCAGCTGGGGAAGAGAGGAAAGTAAACAAAACCCAAGATTAATTCTGAATCGTGCAAAGAAATACACTTTTATATGATTATTTTACTAAAGTGAATAAGAATAATGAATGTATATTCAGGTAGATGTTTGGAGGATGAGGTCACAGTCTATTACTATCCTAAAGGAGCTTGCCTCGTTTTTAAAGAAACGATACACTATAACGTATGGTCCTAAGATTTATCCACATATGAACCTTATGAACATAAAGCTCGCTTGCTTAAGAGGCCCCAAGAGCTCCTCTGAAATTGGTCTGGACTTTTACTTAGTTGTGGCTCATGTGACAGTGACAAGGGGGATATTTCCATTACATTTTAGAGTGGATTTTTTAAAGTTGTTTTTTCTGCGATGTGGGATTAATTGATGTCTTGGTGGTAGTTTAAAAATAAAAGCATTTTTACTTTACGAAACAATTTTAAAGATATGACAACATTCTTGTTATTAGGTGAAATGTAATGGCAATGCAAGAGACAGAGCTTCTCAGTTTCAAGTAGGATATACCATGTCCGGTGGTTCTGGTCTAGGTCAAAACTGCTAGGTCTTCTGTGCACTGGGCTGTTTTCTGGGCTGGGTCCCTTCTCTGGGTCACTCAGCTCACACCATTTCCCTATCAAACCATTCTTTGTTACCCATTTATCTTTCAGGACTTTTCAGATGGGCAGTGAAGTAGGCTCAAGGTGCCATTTGGGTTTGTTAAATTTGGCAACAAAAGGAAGAAAACTTTTGCATCCCTGGCATGTTGCTGCCCATTTCAGAATCATGCCAAGTTAGCTTGTTTTTCCCTTGGAACATTCAGCTGTGTCCTGCACAAATACTGCATGGTCTGCCAGAGGCAGCTGGTTCTGTGGCCCATCCATTAATCAGCAAAGACAGAAACACCTTTCTTAACTTTTAAAAAAATCTCTCTCCCAGTGGTCAGCTGGTACTAGGAAGGCAGGGCCAAGTATAAATTACTGATGAATGTGGGCGCTTGTACTTGCTTTGTAGGATTGTATTGAATTGTGATGTATCTATCCTACCAAACAGAGAGTGTAATAAAGTGTACATTTTTATAGTTGGTGGCATTCTTTCCAGTTTACTATGGTGTGCATGGTAAAATGTATGATTTTAGAAACTTGTAATGAATAAACAGCCTAGAGGCACCCATGGATTTACTCAGATGGAACAACATTTGCCTCCCCCTCCCCCTGCTACTCTTTGCACATGGTAGGCATTTATTGACATGGGTTGACAGTTGACTTGAATCCAGCCTGACAGCCTCAGTCCTTTCTCTTCATCTCCATTAGGATGGATGTGCTGGTGTCTTTTTCTGAAGTCCCTTGGCCTTGTCTCTGTGAAGGTTCTGACCACCTCTGTGACCTCTGGCCCACAGCAGCACCGATATCTGAAGTTTAGGTATTCAGGCTATATGCTACTACTTGGCCAAGAGAATGAATGTCCCCTTCTCTACATTCATCCAGAACCAGCCTGGATACATCTCATTTTCTCTCTTCACTTGAGTTCAGTACTTGCTTTGATAGAAACAAGTACGAAGACTCCATTTTCTTTTTAAAATCAAGTTCTACCCCATCCCCACTATGATTGGTGGCCCAGCAGTTACTGGGCTCGGTGGCTCGTTTTCAGGAGGCAGTTCCAGACAGGGATGAAGTCCTCAGAGCATACCTATCTGTGGCAGCAGGCACACACAAGTCCCCAAGGCCCAGTGGATCAGCAGCTCTGTGTTCTGTTCCCACAATGCCTCCTTGGGTTTAGCCCAGTACACACCATCCATCTCCTGCCAGGCTCAGGCCTTCTTTTGTTTCCATTCGTTCTGTGAAGAAAAGAGCCAGAGTGAGAAAAGAGGGCAGGTATCAGGTCTCCACAGAGCAGCATGCTCGAGATGGGGGCATTGCCTATTGGGGTACTCTCCTGCCTCAGAGACTAACCCCACGGGTTTGCTGACCAATCCTGCTGCCTTTGATGGTGGTTCTCCCTGGGGAGCTACCTCTCCTGTTTTGGCCTTTTCCAGGTGGGTAAGACCAGCCCTTCTTTCTGAGCAGTGCTGAATACACGGTCTCTGTGGCTCTCCTCATGCGGCCTCCTGAGGCATTCATCACCCCACGGGTCTGTGCTCCCTTTTTTGCTGAACTCCTAGGACCCCAGCCCTTGGACACCTTGGTAGTTAAAGCTCTTAGCCCTAGGCAGCTGGGCTATTGTTAAACTTCCAAAGGCATGCTAGAAAATAAGCGTGTCATTCAGGTACACTGCCTAAGTCCCTGCTTTGGCTCTGCTTACTTGGTCATTATCAGGCATGAGAAGCTGGGGCTGCTGTACTCCCCACACCCATGGCCTGGGGAGCTGGTCAGCCCCATGGCTGCTGAAGAGCTGGGGTATCAAGGCCCGACATGCCCACCCTGAGCCCTTACCCAGACGGTTTTCTGGAGCTCAGAGAGCGCCTCCTCATACTGAGGCACCAGGGACTTCAGGTGCTCACTCCGGATCAAATGCTTTCCCAGCTCTGGAGCTCTTGCCTCTCTCAGCATCTGAAGGAATCTCTGCTCCTGGGGAAGAGAACAGTTCCAGCCAGTAGAGAACTGGGGTCAGCCTTCCTTCCAGCCATTCTTCATAGGTAACTAGCCACTAGGAATACGTTCTTCCCTCCCAGGATCTGGGCCCTGACACACTGTGTTGGGGGCATGTGTGGGGAAGGCAGCAGGGATGGGAACAGGACATGTATCCGTCCGGGGCTCACCTGGACTTTCAGGAGTAGAGTGAATGCCAGCCCTGTGTTCCCAGCTCTGGCTGTCCTGCCAACCCTGAAATCAGATAGAACATGGAGGCAGGTACCCTGGGCTTAGGTTAGTAACACAAAAACCACAACGCCCAGAAGACTGGGGTCTGAAGGAAGAGGGACAGATATACCGTGTCCCCAGTGGCCCCACACCCCCTCACCGATGCACGTAGGTCCTGATGTACTGCGGGGCATCGTAGTTGATAACGAGTTTCACTCCCTTCACATCGATGCCTCGAGCAGTGGCATCTGTGCTGATCAGGCTGTAACGAGGTCAAGAGAATAAATGCTGGTTGATCTGCCCCACCTCACAGCCCCACTCTTCCCAGGCTGGACACTAAGCACCCCCTGGCAGAGGCCTAGCTCACTGGGCTGCCTCGTGGAGCGGTCCAGGGCAGCTGCCAGTTGAAGGACAAACAGCAAATGAACAGAGCCAAGCAGGTACCTGCATTCCAACAGCCCCCAGCCTAGCAGCCAGTTCTCTGCAGGCCCAACCCTTCTCTGCTCTCTGCCCTTGATCCTCCAGCCCCCTCCTTTCATAATACTCACAGATGAGTCTTGCCCTGTTCAAACTGCTTCAGGATCATCTTCCTCTGGCCAGGCCCTAACCTGGAGGAGAATTCAGCCACAGGAACCCCCCCAAAGGCTTTGACCAGCAGGAACAACCTGGAGAGAAGGGAAGGAGATGCTCAGTGGGGAATACTCACCCCAGGGCACCTCCTGTGACCTTGGCTGTGCCTTCTGGCCCTCACCTGTGGGAGTGCTCCCGGGAGTTGGTGAAGCACAGAACCCGGGAGAACTTCATGTTCCGTATCAAGTGCAGGATGGCCAGTGGCTTGGAGTTGAGGGTGCAGGGCACATAGAAATGCTGTGGAAGACACAGAGAGAGCCTGATAAGACCCATGAGATGACCTGCTGGGAAGCTGCAGAGCTGGCTATAACCCCCACTCTTCTAAGTTGGGGCCCTGCCAGGGCAGCCAGCCTCTGCCCCTCACTCCTTCCCCTCGGGATCCTTCCCTGGGCCCCGGGAGGCCCCACTCTCACCGAGAGCCCTGCAGGGAAGGTATACTTCCCCTCCCCGGCCTGCTCAGTCCTTGGCTGAGCTGTGGATCCTTGGCTCTCCAGGCCAGTGGAGAAGAGCCGGGGCTGGTAGAGGCCCAACGCCTGAAGCTTCTCAGGATTCTGGGTCAGTGTGGCTGAGAACAGCAGCTTCTGGAGTGGCATCTGAGGCTGGCTCGTGCTGAAAGGGACAGAGCAGAGTGTCCATGTGCGGTGTGGAAGGATGCTATCTATCAGCTGTCCACTGCCTGCTGGGTCTGGAGATAGCAGCACTGCCTATCCTTGTTCTTCTGGGTCATTCTCCTAAGTCCCCCCCACACTGAAAAAGGAAATACCCATCCCAAGCAGGGCGAGATGGCTGGCTGGCACATGAACCTTTTCCCTTCGTCTCTCCTCACTAGCCTGGCTCCTTTCTGAAAGGGGAAGGGTGACAACCTTCATTCAACAGAAATGGCCGATCATGGTCCCATTCTCCTTAGGAGTGGTTGGTAGGATGGGGTAACAATTAGTGGGTGGAGAAAATCCAGTCCAGTTCCAGTACCTGGCAGCAGTTATAACTTGGGGTTCCACCCTCTGGAGGAGTGGGATGGAGCCTGGAGCACTGTCACCTTGGAAAACAGCTTTCACCACCCGTGGCAGCCAGGACTGGTTCATGCTGTCAATCATTTGGTCGGCTTCATCAATGATCTGTAGAGTGGTGGGTGGCCATGCTCAGAGGAACTCTGGGGAAGCTCCTGACTGACAGGCCCCTGCTCCCAGGAAAGCTGCAGCTTATAAACACCAAGGTCCCCTGGTCACCCCATGCCTTCCCCCCCAGCAAACAACCAATAGAGAATACTGTCTTCAGTGCCCCAGTGGCCACTCTGGTCATTATACTCAGCTAGACCACCCCATTCAGCAGATGCCCAGGCACTGACCCAGGCTAGGTCTGTAGCTGACAGGGCAGGTCCCGGGCAGGCTGACTTACCAGAAAACGCAACTGCCTGAGGCTAAAGCCTGGTGTCTGATCAATGTGGTCCACCAGCCGGCCAGGGGTGGCCACAACAATGTCTGCCAGGCTGCAGTACCCAGAGTCCCTGCAACACCATACAACACCACTGTAACTCTGGTGTGCCAAGCCTGGTTCAAGATGGGAGGAACTTCCTTCTTCCTCCCCACTAGCCTTGAAGGGCCACTTTAGCCTTGAACATCTCCCTGAAGAGGCACAATCTAAACACCTTCTTTCAGAGGTCTCACAACAGCCACTGGGAGTCCCAAAGGGGTCTGGCATTGGCAACAGGGCCATGGACACAGAGGAGCGTGTTTAATGTGGGAGAAAGACCAGGTGGGTCTCTTGTGAGATGGACCACACAAGGGGCAACCTCCTGCTGTGGGGAGGGTGTAGGCATTGTTCAAGGGATGAGAGGCAGGGAGCTGGGTGCTAGAAACTCATTTTTTGGAGCTGAAAAGGCCAGGGACATGCTGAACATGGCTGGCCAACATCAACCACAAAGGGCTAGCTCCACGAATCCAAAGGGCCTGACACAAGAAGTCAGCACAGATGCAATAAAACTTACGTCTTCTGGACAAGGATCTCCTGTTCTTTCGCTAGAGATTTCTGCCCAGTGATCTGGGTGATACGTAGAGGCGTGCCGTTGGCATACACGTTGAACACTTTGCTCACCTGAAGGGAAGCAACAGAGTTCGGCACTAGCAAGCATCTAGGATCATCTCTCTAAGGGAGCTACTTGAAACAGGGTCTGTTAATCTTTCCTCCACACCTCCAGCACCCAGTTCAGTGCCCAGTACCAAGCCGTTGAGGGATGGACTAGCTTAAGATCTAGTGTCCCCAAAAGGGGATTGTGAATGAGAGCTAGGCAGGGGTAGCAGGGGCAGCAGCTGGGCTCTGCGGGCACAATACCCCCTGAAGACAAATGCTACTAGGATTCAGCTCCCTCCACAAATGGCCATCCGCATGATGCCACAAGCAGGGAGAGTAAGAGCCTATGACATGAATGCCTTTGGGAGTTTGGTGAAGCCTTCCCTTCTCACAATATTTTTAGAGCATAAAATAAGATACACAGGATTGTAATGGAAATCAATGATATTGAAATAAAACTGTATCTTTTTCCCATTCAACTTCAGGGACCCCCTGAAACCTACCCGTAGAGCCCCAAGGGAGTTGGGGGCCTACAGAGCCCAGGTTAAGAACCCTTGCAATGGAGGGAGGAAGGACTTCTGAGCCAATGGCTCCAGCCAGAGTCTGGAGTCGCCTGTCCTGAGGCACCACAAAAAACAGAGAAAACGAAGGACCACCAACCTGCTGGGCCAGCTCCTTCGTTGGCAGCACTACCAGCGCCCGTATATGACACACTACCCGCTCCAATAGGACCTGGGGACATATCCAGAGGGGCTTCTTCAGCCCAAGTCCCTCAGAGAGGCTGCCCTTTGGGTGACCCCCCAGCTGGGCTCTTCCCTGTTCAGTCAGGGCCTGAGGCCAGGAAGAATTCACCAACCCCATGGAAGCAGATCCCCCTGGACTAGCAGAGCTCCTTGCCCCTCTGTCCCAATCAGTGTACCTGGATCACAGGGATGACAAAGGACAGTGTTTTTCCACTGCCTGTTGGAGCAGACACACAGATGTCACTGGGCTGGTAGCCACCCCTCCCCACCAGGAACCCATGGGATGCACTCTCCAGGAGGGCAGGAATCACGGCTGCCTGAACTGGACAGAGCAGAGAACAACACGGCAGCTCAGACAACAGAAACAAAAGCTGATACTTCCCTGTCTACAGGTGCTGTAAATACAGCCCATCTCCTATGATTCTCACAAAGCAGGCACTATAGGTAACAGTACCACTGTTTTAGGGAAACAGATTGTGGACTAGAGAGGTTCTGTGATGTGGTGCCTGTCCCACTGCTTTTAAATGTTGGAGGGGAACCAATATTACATCATGCCACACCTCTCTAAGGATGGACATCACCATAGCCATTCCTGTCTATACAGGACAAGCCGGACTGAAACCCAGACTGAAGGCCAAGGAGCATCAGATCAAGTGGCTGGCAAAGACGTTGTAAGATGCTGATGTGGCCAAGGTCAACCTACTGCTCCAGCCTGATGGAGAGAAGGCCCATGTCCAACTGGCCCTGGAGTATGAGGGGAACACCATTAGGGCCAGAAGAGACACAAGCACCTTGTCTCCTCTGCCCAGGCTCATATTGCCTCCATGATATCCTTTTGGATCAGGGCCCCCACTCCAGGGACTCTCTCTTGCACCACACTGCAGGGGTTTTGTTTTGTTTTTTTTTGCTTTTTGGAGGGGGGAAGGCAGGGCAATTGGGGTTAAGTGACTTGCCCAAAGTCACATGGCTAATAAGTGTTAAGTGTCTGAGGCTGGATTTGAACTCAGGTCCTCTTGGCTCCAGGGCCAGTGCTCTATTCACTGTGCCACCTAGTTGCCCCCACACTGCAGGTTTTGAGGCTGCCATGGCCACTAAGACACTGGCCAGCCAAAGGGAGAGAGGTCAAGGCTGCCTCAGACTGCCACTTGTGTTTTCAGGGGAGGTAAAGCAGCTGTGTGGAGTCTTACTTTTCCATAAGAGAAAACCTGAGGTCTCAGAGAAGAATGTCAGGGTGTGAAGGACAGTATTTTGTAGGTCTAGGGGCTACCACTTTGGAAACAGTAGGCTGAGGGGGGCCCTTGCTGCTGAGGAGCAGATCCTAGCGTCGGGGCTACCTGGAAAATAGGACAAGATGCCGTTGGTCTTTAATTTCTTTTGTAGGCAAGGATGGATTCCAGGAATATCCTGGATTGGAATGAGGTCATCTTTGACGCTCTTCTGGACCCGGCTGGGCTCTGCAAGCCATTTGGGTAAGAAAGGCTGGACCTGTGAAAAAAGTGAGAGACCAGTAAAGGAGGGTGTAGGAAATAAAGCCCAGACCAGGGACAGGGTTAACAGGCACCCTCCTACTCCCTGTATCAGAGACTCTTCACCAAATTAGCACCATCACCCGCAAACCTCACTTCACTGGCTAAAACCAGGAGACCCTTGGCAAAGGCCAGAACTGTGCTGGGAGTAGAACGTGACATCCTGGACGTGAGAACGGGTGCCATGTCACTGGCCTACCTTTGGAAGGGTCTTCTTGTCTGGCACTCCCAGAATGAGCGCGCTGTGCTGGGGTTCACTGGCCTCTCCCAAGGGCTCGGAGGCACCTGTCAAGCCCTTTTCTTCTCCCTGCTCTTCACTGCTTTTACCTGAAAAAGGGAGAATTGGGGTGAGGGGGTGTGAGAGACATAAATGGTATCAATCCTTCTCTATGACATGTGTAGCCTGTGAGTGTCATGAATGTTGCTCACGCTGTAATCCTAGCTTTCCGGAGCCATTTTGGGTGGTGTTTCTCTCACCTGCAGCAGCTTCTGGATTCTTCTTCCCTGTTTTCTTTTTCTTCTTTCCCTTTGGTTTTCCGGGGCTGCTGGTCCCTTTTTGGCTGGACTCAGGGTCTGTCCCTGATTCTGACTTTTCTAACCCGTGGGGGCTTCCATCCCGCCGTTTCCTCTTCTTGGCTTTTCTTTTAGGTTCTTCTGGGGCTGGAAAACTCGGGCTAGTTTTTGTAGGCCCAATGGGTCCTGGGGTCTTGTCCCCAGGGGAGCTGGTCTCAGCCTTGGCCTCCTGCTGCTTTTGCTTCTTCAGCTGCCGCTCCCGGGCTTGAATTTGAAGCCTCTGCAAGAGCACCTGGGCTTGGTCCTCAGTACTACTCGATTTTTCTTGTTCCTCATATCTAGCATAAAGAAAATAGTGCCTGGGCTAGGCCCTGAGCCCAGGATCCCTTTGGGTTGTGGGGGTGGGGAGAGAAGCATTCTTATTTCCTTGGCACTATCCAGTCAATTGTTGCTCTCCTCTGACCATAATTTTTTCCCCACATCTTTTATTTTCAAATAAATTGTCATAAACTTAAATTCAACCATAAAGTTATAGCAATAAATCCAATTACACCTAATTCACAACTAAACCCATGACCTTCAAACACAGAGAATTCTAGGACGATCTAATAATATTCATTTATAAAATACATCCTCCCGACAATCCTCTAAGATAGTGTGTGTGAAGATTAACACCCCCGTTTTAGGGGAAGAAAGTGAAGCTCCAAGTTGTAAGAAGACTTGCCCAGGGTCCTGCTGGCAATCAGTTAATTGGGCCTGAAGCCTTAGTGGCCTGACTCCAGGGCCAAGGTGAAGTTCTTGGTACCAGGCCACTTCTGAGGCTCTCTGGGCCCCTTTGATCATCATTTTCTAGGCTGGAGGGCTTGGAAGTGTAAAGGAGCCATACCTATTCCTTACCGCCCACATCCAACCAGATATCAGGTCCAAACGGTCTTACCTTGACATCTGGCCCCTCCTCTCCCACTTGTTCGCATTCCTACATTCTTGCCTGGACCACAGAACAGTCTTCCAGCTGGGCCTCTTTGCCTCTACCCTCTTCCCCTTCTAATCCATCCTTCATACAGTTGACAAAGTGACCTAATAAGTGCCCAGGGCTGACCACATCTACTCTTCTGCTCCAAAGCCTTCAGTGACTCCCAAATGTCTATGGAACAAAATGCAATCTCTGCAGGCTAGCCTTCAAGGTCTTTCAAGGCACCTTGGAGGAGACAGCATTGGCTTAGAGCAAGGGGACACTCTGCTTTGAATCTCAGCTACAATACTTGCAAACTGGGTGACCACAGGCAAGTCACCAGATATGCCTGGGCCTTAGTTTCCTCACCTGTGAGGTGTAACATGGGTAGCACTAACCTCCCCAGGATGCTACAGGGTCAAAGGAGACATGAAGGGCAGGCACTTTGTGCAATGTCAATGTCCAACATGAGGATCTAGTTTTCCAGATTCATTTCACCCTACTCCTCTCCACAAAGCTCCTTTAGATTCAGTTCAACAAAGACAGTGTCTACTATGCAGCAAGCCCTGTGTGAGGTACAGGGGAGGAATACAATGATGAAAGATGGCAGTTTCCATCCTCAAGGAGCATGTAAATCATGAAGTCATATGCCCCATTGGTTAAAAAAAAAATACGCCAGGCAAAGTACCACGGGGACAAAAGGAGCGACAAAATGTCATGGGAAAAGTTTTGGGGAGAGAGAACTTCAGGTAGGGGGATCAGGGAAGGCTTGACACCTGAGCTCAGACTGGAAAGAAAAGGTTGATCCTGACAGGTAGAGATGAAGTGGGGCATTCTGGCCACGGAGGAGGGACAGGCTAGGTATCTGCATGGCAGTAGTCCAATGTACTCGCAAGGGAAAGTGCATGGGGGGAGGGTAAGGTGAATGAAATAAGGCTGGAAAGGTAAGATGGAACCATTTTGTGGAAGGCCTTAAATGCCAGGCCAAGGAGTCTGTATTTATTTTCTCATGGAGGAAATGGGAGCCACAGAAGGTTTTTGAGCAGAGGAGTGAAGTGGTCAGATGTGTGCATTGCCCCAGTGGCTCTCATATAGCTGGGCATCCCCTCTGTCAGTGCAGGTCATAGCCCATCCATGCCTGCCTGGGCCATGGCACGTGAGGAGAAATGGCAGTCTATCCTCAGGGAGCAAGTAAATCATTAAGGGATGATATGCCCCCCTGGTTATAAAAGATACTCCAGGGAAAGTACCAGGGGGATAAATGGAGAGACAAAATGCCACGGGACTGGCACATGAGGAACATTACTCTGGCAGCTCTTTAGAAGATGAATTGGAGTGGAGAGAGAGTGGAAGTGAGAAGGTGTGATAGTAATGGCAATTAAAGATTCCCCTGTATTGGCTTGGTTTTCAAATTGATTGTGTTAAAACCCAGAGTTTGTTAATCCCACCTGTGGGATGGGCTTGTTGATGTGAAAAGAAAGTCCTGAATTGGGAGGAGCTGGTGACATAGATTTGGAGAGACACTAGAGAGAGGCGGAAGATTTTTTTTTTGGAAGCTGCACCTCGTGGAGAGAGAGAGAGACTAAGAGAATTGCTGGTGGCCGCTTTGAATTGCCCTGGACTTTTGAGACCTGCCCCCTGAGCTGCCAAGGACTGAGGAGACATGGCTGTTTTGCTGGTACTTTGTCTGTCTGTTTTGATGTTATTTTGCCAGATTTGTCCACTGGTGAAAGACTGTCCTTTTGTTGAAGAAGTCCTGGAACCTGGCTGTTTGCTAAGAAGGCCTGCGACTGTCCTGCAGACAGAGAGTGAATACTGTCCACTGGTGAGGGACAGTACTGTTGTTGCAGGGGTCTGGAGACTGTCCTGCAGACAGAATGAATACTGTCCACTGGTGAACGACAGTGCTGTTGTTGCAGGGGTCTGGAGACTGTCCTGCAGACAGAATGAATACTGTCCACTGGTGAGGGACAGTACTGTTGTTGCAGGGGTCTGGGAGCCTTTCTGTTGGTTCAGAAGCCCTGAAGAAGGATTTTCTTGTTGTATGTTTACAGAAATCCTGGGAGAGGGCTTTGCTAATGTGTTCAGGGGTTCTAGGACTGTTCTACAGACAGAGGACAAATTCATGAAGGGACTGGCAATGTATCTTATGGCCTTGCTAAGCCTTGTCTCCCCAGGAACTAAGATTGCTGAGAACTTGCCTCGTGTCAAGATGAAGAAAAGAGCTCCATTTGGGTATTAAGTGCTGTGTTTAAACTTGATGTAACTCTGGGGTAGATTCAATTGTGATCCAGGAGGTGGGGAACTTTTGACCTTATTGTGCTCCGTGATTGACAAATGAAGGTACTTTACCTATGTTTGGAAAATAATCTCCATTTGAGAAGAGGGGTTTTGTGGTGGACTTAATTAAGGTATAGCCTAGGGGTGGAGAAGTATTTAGAACAGAGACTTTGTAATTGATTGAATGATTGGAAGGTCCTGAGGTTGGGGTAGTACTTGGAGATTATTTAATCACACTTAGTAAATGCTGTATTTTGAATGATGTCATGTTTTGATCTTCTCTGTTCTTGATTTGTCACTGAATAAAATAGAGAGCACCTATGCTGGTATTTTGAACCTGGGAAGTTGCCTTTGCTTGGTATTACATTACAGAAGGCCAGTTAGTCTAAGGGGAAAAGGGATGTGGGCCTGAATTGGGAGGGCTGGCACTGTGTGTGGAGAAAAGGGCACTAGACAGAAGGGACGGGGCCTGGCTACTGAATGGCTGCTGTGGGTGAGGGTGAGGAGAAGCTGCCAGGATGCTGGCCTATCAGCCACCTCCCGTTCTCCATTCCCCCCTGCTGAAATCCTTCTGTTCCTTCAAGGCCCTCCTGGGAGACTCTTCCATAAAGCCTTCCCTAACGTTCCAACTCCTTCCTTGCATTTCCCTGGATCCCTCTGTCTGGATATCCTCCTTATCTCCATTCTGTTCTAGATGAGGAAACCGAGGGCTTGACAAGGACTGAGACCTACCAACATTATCGGGTGGTGCAAAGCCAAGACCCCCTGGTCCAATGAGCTTTGTTTCTATCACATGACCTCATTTTCCTCCTCTGACCTCTCAGTAGCATTTGATGCTTGTGTGCTCTCCTGGCTTTTCTCCATCTTCTCTCCTCCCTTGGTTTCTGGAACATGGACATCTCATTCTCTGTGTCCTATGTGCTTATGGTAGATGGTCCCCAAAGCTGGCCTTTGGTCTACTTCTCTCTATAAATTCCCTTGGCTTCCACTAAGATCTAGCATTGGAAAGGACCAAAGGCCATCTAGTTCAACTTCCTCATTTTACAGATGAAGAAACTGAGGTTCAGAAAGGTAAAGTCACATGCCCAAGGTCACACAAGTGATGGGATTTGAACCCAGGTCCAGTGACCAGAATTCTCTCCACTATACACCCAGCTGCCTCCTTATAATTTTACCTCTGACCTCTTCTGCAGATGACTCCTAATTCAACATTTAAAGCCCCAACCATTCTTCTGAATCCGAGAGTCCTATTTCCAAATGATCATTATTGGGCATCTCCTCCCAGATGTCCCTGTAGCACCTCACACTTAATAACATTGGTTCACAGAGTGGAAGGGACCTCAGAAGCCATCAAGTCCAAGCTGTATCTAAACAAGAGCCCTGCCCTCCTGCCTCCACCACCCCTGATGCCACTCATCCAGCCTTTCCTTGGAGATGTCCCGCGAGAGGGACCCACCACCTCCTGAGGCGATCTATGCCCCTGGGGACGGCTCTAATCCTGACACCAAAGGGCAGCCTGCCTCTCCCTAAAGGTTCACGGGTTCTGCCTCATTCTCTGCTCAGTGCCGAGCAGCATAAGACAAATCCCTCCTGCAAATACTCCCAGCCGGTCATCATGCTCTCACGCTCCTCTTCTTCAGGCTAGCCTCAACGTGCCTTTAACTAAATGCATCATCTTCCCTCCAAACCCGACCCTCCTCCTAACTCTCCTGTCTCTGCGCATGGAGTCCTCATCCTCCCCCCCTGACCAGGGCGAAAGATACCCTAGAGTGACAAGCCCTAGCTGCGTCGGTCACAACTCCTTTCTCTTCCACCTCCCCATCCCTCTTCACTCCTGGCTGCCTCGCTCTTCACGTCCTCATCCATCCCAAACCCCCAAACCAGTCTAACCATAACCTCTCTCTGCTACAGAGGCTGTCGGAGCTAAAGGAGACTTTGGAGGCCATCCAGTCTGATTCCTTCCATTTGCACGCAAGGAAACCCAGGCCCAGGGAAGTGAAGCCCCCTGCCCAAGGCATGGCAGGCGACCCAGTGAATGGGCAGAGCCTGGAGCCTCTCTAGTCCCGCCCCTTCTCTCCAGCTCCGCCCCTTTCCCATTCCTGCCCCTACTGGTCCCCTCTCTAGCCCCGCCCTGACTAGTCCCCCCCTACCCGACCCCGCCCCTTCTCCCCAGACCCACCCCCTTTCCCATCCCTGCCCCTACCGGCCCCCTCTCTGGCATTATTAAATAATGTTAATAAATTTTAACCTATGGGTAGCTAGATATGCTTACGTAAGTCTCTGGCGCACCTCGGCCCCGCCCGTCCAGTCCCTACCCCATCTCTCTCCCTCTCTGGCCCACCCCTTCTCCTCAGCTCCGCCCATTTCCCCGTCCCTGCACACTCCCTTCTCCCTCTCCCCAGCCTCAGCTCCTTCTCCTCCCTGACTCCGCCCCCTCCCCCAACGTGGAGGGGTGATGGTGGGGGACCAGTAACAGGGAAGGGTCCCGGACGTTCCTGGCGACAGCCGCAGCCCTGAACCCACAGCGCCGGACTCGCCCGGAGTGAGCCCAGCAGCGCGCCCTACTTACCTGGCGATCCGGAAGAGCGCCATCGCTCGGCCTGGCCCCGGCGCTCCCCCCACGCGGCTCCAGAGGTTCTGCACAGGGCTTCGGGCGCAGGGAGATGACGTCACGACGCGCGCCGGCGCTGCCGGAGACGAGAAGGGGCGGAGCCGGCTCCCCTCGCCCCACCCACTCCCCTTCTTCCGCCCACGCGAGTCTCAATTCTTCGTCCGGCGGGCCACATGGAGTCGGAGTCTGCGGCGGCGGAGCTGGGCCGGTGGCTGGAGGCCGCCCTGAAGAGCCGGAGCGGCGCCAACGCTGTGTTCGACATCCTAGGGGTGCTGCAGGTGCGGGGGGAGCGCTGTGAGAGGCCCGAGGGGGCGGGGCGCCCTGCGGGGGGGGGGTACCCAGCCCAGGGAGCGTGTGGAGCCCTCCCCCAAAGGAAATCCTGAAAACCCTCGGTGACCCCCAGCCCTGGCGCGGTGTTAGGCTCCTAAAGCCTCCAGGCAGTGTTTTAAGCTGATCGTAGCCTAGAGAATCTCTTAGTGCTAAAGCTGTTATCTTTTTCCTGTTCAGTCCCGTCTCAGTCCAGTCATTGACCCCCTTGAGATTTTCTTGGCAAAGACACTGGAGCGATTTGGCATTTCCTCCTCCAGCTCATTTTACAGAAGAGGAAACTGAGGCAGGCAGGGCTAGGTGACTTGCCCAGGGTCACACAGCCAGGCAGTGTCCGAGGCTGAAGAGGAGGCTTTTCTGTGCACTGGGGCGCCCCGCCAGCCGCCCCGTTCTTAGCATAAATGACCTCAGTGAATCTTGAGCCACGCACAGTTTATAGCTTAGGAAATCGCATTTTGAGCTGTGTGTAGCCCAAGAGGATCGCTTAAGTTTTGGTTTAGCTGACTGCAGTGAGTTCTCACCTGTTGGGGAGCAGCGCAGCTGCTGCTGACCTCTGCCCCCCTCTGCCCCCCAGAGTGAAGAGGAAGATGACGTCCTCAGCGCCGTCCACACCTGCAGCCGGCTCTTCGGGGCCCTGCTGGAGCGAGGTGAGCTCTTCGTGGGTCACCTCCCTGAAGAGGACGCAGCCATGGCAGGTGAGCATGCCCCAGCCTGCGGAGGGCGCCGGGGGTTCCTTATCCCCAGCCCCTGCCGCTTTCATTAGGAAGGACGGTATAAAGCTAGAGATGGTCCGGAGGAGGGTTGGGCAGTCAAGATGGTCAATGCCCTTGGATGCTGCCCTGCAAGAATCTCCTGAAGGAACCTGGGCTGTTCAGCCTGGAGAAGAGAAGATTTAGGGGGAGTGGGGGAGAGTCAAGAGATACTAAGCCTGGGCTTAGCGTCAAATCTTGTCTCTTGACACGAGCCCCTGTCACTGAGTGAGACCCTTTCCTTCTCCGGGCCTGTAGAGTGGGGATAATGCTGACTAGTGCCTGGCTCACAAGGTGGTGGGGAGGAAGCCCTGAAAACATGCTTGGGTCCTCCTGTGCAGTGAATTCCAGTGGCATCTTATTAGTCCACCCAGCACAGTACCCCAGTCCACAGGCCCTTCATGCACACTTAGGACCATAGAAGGGGAGACTGGAATCTTGGTATAAAGAAGCTAGGCTAGTTGCATCTGCCTTCACACCCTTCCCTTTACCCCCAAGCAGCTGTTCTTGTTACTGAGGGCGATCTTCACTGTGGTCTGGACTGAGCTGATTCATGGATATATTGATAGAGAGATCCCTTTGCCAACTGTAACGTGCCATGTAATTGGATGTCAGTGATTCCTTGGGGTCCCAGGTGTTAGACCTAGGGCAGTGTGCAGAGGCAGACACAGATTTAGACTTGATGTAAGGCACAATCCCAGTAACAATTAGAATTGTCTCTAGGTGGGCTGCCTGGGAAGAAGGTTATTAGAGATCTTCCAGTAAAGACAGTATTGCCATGCTGCTTGTGGAGTACAGCTTATGGGGGATCAGACTGCACAGTATCATGCTCAGTTTGGCCCCTTCTTTATGATGCCTGTGATTCTGTGACATTTCTATAACTGTTTAAGGACTTTCTTTGTAGCAGCTCTGTGATGTATGGTCCCCATTTTCCAAAAGAGGAGACTGAGTGTCACAAAGGTTAAGGGACTTGCCTAGAATCACAGGGATAATATAAGTGGCCCAGTCAGGACTCCAATCCAGGTCTTCTGACTTCCAAGTCTAATATCCTTTTTTTTTTTTTTAAGAAAAGTTATATACCTCATAGTAATCAAAAGTCCTTTCCCTCATTGACCTCAGAATATATTTTGTGGTATTTTTGGAGGAGAGAAGGTGATCACTTGTCCTGTAAAAAAACCAGAAACTACACAGTCTTGTACAGGTTTGGCTGTAGCCTTTGGGCCTAGGACCCTCATGAATGTTGTCTTCAAGTGAATACTAGGGAGGCTGCTGGGGAAATCTGGAATGTGCTTGTGGAGCTTTACCCTAGTGTGGCTGGAGTGATTTCTTAGACTCTGCCTTGAGCTTGAGCTGTTCCCTGTCGGGGATTGAGGAGTACATGTTGGTTGGAATATAGGTTGGGAGAGAACTTTTTCTAGGTCAGAAAAATGCTTCTCCCCAGGTTCGGGCAGTGCCCTTCGGAAGTATAAGGTCTGGATGAGACACCGCTATAACAGTTGCTGCGGCCGCCTCTCTGAGCTCTTGGGCCATCGAGCTTTCAAGGTCAAGGTAAGTCTGGGAGGTAGAGAGGTGCATTCTTTGGTTCTGCCATCATTGCCTTTTGCTTCATGCTCTCTCCCCCATCTTCCATTCACTATCCACGCATCTTTAGCTAAACCGCAAAGCTGTACAAAACCGCCAGTGCCTGGACCTCAAATGGGTGCGTGGGTTGGAGGGTGGGGTGGGTGGGATAGAAGACGTGGGCCCATGTGACTTCCCACTCTACTTAGTGGGTTCAGAGCATTTTTCTCGTTGTTCTGGAACGGATCATTTCCCACTGGACTTCCTACTGCTCTCTCTCTCTCTCTCTCTCTCTCTCTCTCTCTCTCTTGCTCTTGCTCTTGCTCTCACTCTCAGAAACTTGGAGCATGATTTTTAGAGACTGACTTTTTAAGGCCCAAGTGTGGAAAACATGGAATTGGATGTGACTCTTTGCATATCACCCCCTCATGAGCTGTCCACATGAGAAGAAACAGGCCAGGCCATTGACAGCCAACAGATACAGGCAATGCAGGTGTCAAATTATCTCTAACTAGTGTTAGGCAGCACAAACAAAGCTATGGCCCATTGGAAGCTTTTGAATGAAAGGGCCTTATTTTGTTTTTCTGAACACAGCTATTTGTCCTAATAATTTCAAATGCCCTTAAATGGGATTTAGGACAGTTTCTGCATTTTAGCACAAACATCATTATAACTACAAATCCCGGCACTGAAAACATCACTGGGTCATCCTGGGCAGTGAATTCCAGTTGCATCTTCCCTTAGTCCACCTAGCATGCTGACCACAAGCCCTCCATCCATACCCAGGACCAAATAAGAAGGGGAGGCTAGAACCTTGGTATAAGGAAGTTAGGCTAGTTATAAAGAACACACACACCCTTCCCTTTTCCTCCAAGCAGCCGTTCTTGTTACTGAGGGTGAGCTTTACTGTGGTCTGGGCTGAGCGATGGGGCTTAGAGGATCTGTGTGCTGGGCGCTGGCTGCTTCCCACTCCCTGGCCCTCTTCTGGGTTCCATGTGTTCACCTATGCTCTCTTCTCTCCCCTCTGTCTTTAGGAACTGGCCCTTTGCACACTCATGAAGTTTGTGCAGCTAGAGGGGGCACACCCACTGGAGAAATCCAAATGGGAAGGCAACTACCTGTTCCCCCGAAGCCTCCTCTTGGTACGGTGCTTGTGGGGCCGCTTAAATGGGGCAGGATCTTTGTTATGAGGAGGCCTGGGGAAATGAGGATGACTTCGTTTTTTATTATTGGTGCTGTAGAAGCAAGTAGTGGGACAGAGTTTAAAAATCACTTGCTTGGTTTTACAGGACGTTGTGTGTATTGGTGTAGTCTTCATTCAGCAAGTGTTTATTGAGTGCTGTGTGCGAAGCACTTTTTCCTTGTGGTCTGGCTCAGCCTCATTTAGCTTGTATTCTCTAAGCATATACCAGCTATTGGGGGTGGGGGTGGGGGTAGAGAGCTGACCAGGTATTAAAAGTTACTCTCAGATAATCCCAGAGGAAATAATGGAAATTTGCTTTATTGTTTTAATGAATTCAGATCCTTTTCTTTCTTCCTTCATCAAATCTATACACACACTGCAGATCAAAGCAGGCAGTCCCCTGAAATTCTTTTTATCTCTGCCAATGAGACTGAGAGATTGAAATGCTTCCCTATCCCATTTTAGCCCATAAAGGGACCAGGGAAGGGGCTGTCTCTGTCCCTTCCCCAAGTGCAAACAACTAAAGCACCAACCTTCTCCCCAGCCTCTCAAAGCAAATCTCACAGCAGGACAGCTCAGAGGAAAGCAGGAAGGTTTCCCGTTGGTCATGGGGCCTTTCAGAGAGTGAGTTGGTCACTCATTTTGTCTCCTCTCTTGACTCCTAGTCTGTAGTGGAAGGCCTGATTCCAATAGAGGTGGATTCATCTCTGCTGATCTCCAGGTTCCAGGAGTACCTGGAACATGATGATGTCCGTTACCATACGATGCAGGCTGTTGTGGATTTGGTGGCCAGGGTCACAGACACACACCAACAGGTGATGGATGGTTAGTGGGGCTCCCTCTGAATGTCATGAGCGTGGCGTAAGGTTCCGTGGCCATGGTTTCAGTCTTAGTTCAGATCTTTATTTGATCTGAGTTTTCTTTAGGTTTGTAGTTTTTTTTGCCCTGGGTCTCTTATGTATATAACTGCATTTAAGGGATCATGGCTGAGAGGTAGAGCCAGGGTGATTGAATTCCAGCTGTTGTGAACCACATCCTTTCCGAAGAGCTGGCAGTTAGAAGGCCACAAGCAAGGGTGTGGTATTGGCGTTGGGGGAGGAGGAAGCCAGGAGCTTGGGTGATCAGCACAGGAGAGGGATGCAGATTAGAGTTGAAGGAAAATAGAGAGGTCTGGTACTTGCCCCAGCCCTCTTCAGTCTGGTGACTTTGTCTTTCCCTCAGGGTGTTCCCTCCACATTTTGGAACAACACCTTCACCCTGATCTCGGCTGTGAGCCTACCACGTCAGCAGAGTGACATCTCGAATTTCTATGTGAAGCATAAAGGTGAGGGTCTTTAGGAAGAGGGAGGGAGCCCGTAGGAAGAGTTTATACCTTGGGCCTGAGTTTTGAGTGGTGAAGGGGCTTGTCCTTGGTTTGGGAAGAGGCAGAGGAGAAGTGAGCATGAAAGGCTTTTGTTCTCCTGGGAAGGACCCTCCATCAATCAGCTTTGAGAACATTGTCATTTTATGTGAGCTCAATGAGGCCTTGAGAGTCCTACCTGAGTCACATGCCTAGGTCATATGGAAGGAGAAATAAGGGCTTGGTGGGGTCCCAAGTTGTGTTCTCCCCCAGTGGCTGCTGCTTGTCGGGACTCTTAGGACACTTTGTCAGCTTTTGAATTTAAGCTTCCCGCATCTCGTTTTCTTGCAGAGATGCTGGAGAAGTGGAAGGTCACTCAGCTGAAGGTAACGGTTTGGGAGAGGAGGGACCAGGGGACCGCCATGCGCAGCAGTATGTCTGGGCTGTTTGTCCCACTTTCCCTGCAGTAGAGTTTGGGGAGTGAGACCCTCTGAGCTGCTGCCCTGTCCTTGTGTTTCAGGAGCACAAACATGTCTTTGAGAAGATGTGGTTCAGTTTTCTGAAGCACAAGGTAGGACTGAAGCTGTGGGTTGGGGGTGGGCTGGGGGTTCCTTATGAAGGTGTGGGGGGGCTTGGGCTGGGGCTGGGGCTTGGGGTTGTCTGCTCCTTGTCTCTGGCCGCATCGCTCCAGTGCTGCTGGGGCCCAGAGCACGGCGGGATCGGGGAGCCGTTGGGCAGCCTAGACGTTGGTGTTGTCCCCATTGCAGCTGCCTGTCAGCCTCTATAAGAAGGTGCTCATGATCATGCATGACTCCGTCCTGCCCCACATGAGCCAGCCCAGCCTCATGATTGACTTCCTCACGAATGCCTACAATATCGGTACAAGGCTTGGCGTGGCAGTGGCGGGGTAGCAGGCTGGGGTGGGGTGGCCGTGTCCATGAGTCTGCAAGGAGAGCGTGTGTCTTTCTTGGTCAGAAAGTGTGTTTGAGGGGCTGAGTGGCTTCGTGTTATGAGTGCGGGACTTGGAGTCAGGAAGGCCTGGATTCTAATCCTGCTTCTGATAGCAGCCGTGGGACCACAGGCAAATCACATCCCCTCTCTGAACCTTCAGGATTGTTATGTGTGAGAAGGGGATGATAGTGTAAGTGCTTGCCTTGGAGGGTTGTGAGGAACAAAGGAGATAATACATGGAAGGTGCTTTGTGGACCTAAATGTTATAGAAGTATCAGTTTGTTTTATTGTTTATATCTGGGGGCAGTTAGGGGCATTTCTGGATGGCAGGTTCTGTGGATGTCTAGGGGCAGGCTGTCTGGATGTCTGGGGGCAGGTTGTCTGGATGTCTGGGGGTTGGGCTGTCTGGATGTCTGGGGGCAGGTTGTGTGGATATCTGGGGGTGGGCTATCTGGATGTCTGGGCAGGT
>NW_027185588.1:216752-254354 GCF_028583685.1 Petaurus breviceps papuanus
TCTGGATGTCTGGGGGAAGGTTGTCTGGATGTCTGGGGGCGGGTTGTCTGATGTCTGGGGGCGGGTTGTCTGATGTCTGGGCAGGTTTTCTGGATGTCTGATGGGGTGTGTGTCTGGGGATTCCTGTGTATATCTTGGGGGGAGTGAGGACTGTCTCTGGGGAAGGAAGGGCTTGGGGTCGGGATGGCTGTGTCTTGGTCAGAGGCTGATGTGGGTTGATGGCCTCTGTTCTCTTGCAGGTGGTGCCATAAGCCTCCTGGCCCTGCATGGGCTCTTCATCCTGATTCATCAGCATAATCTGTGAGTGGGGCTGGTGAGGAGGAGGCTGGCAGGGTTGGTTGGGGGCCTGAAGTTTGAGCCACCCTGCCTTATTCTGAGTGTGGCCTTCCCCCTTTCTCTCTGGTCACAGTTCCATGTCATCATGTGACTGTGCCTTCTTTTACCCCGGCCCTCTCCTCAACGTGTCCGTCACTGCCGGCCCTTTTCTTGAGAGTTGGGCGCTGGAAGCAGAGTTGAATGATGGATGGGAGGTCTGTGTATGGGTGATCGTTCTCCCATGGGATTGCCATCTAACTTAGGGCAACCCTTCCAGGCCTTTCTTCTTTCCTGAGGGAGATGATTTTCTTTTCTTCCCGTGTGGGAGGTATTTTGAGGGTCAGAGTATGCGGTAGACTCCTAGAAGGGGACCAGACCCATTTGTAAGGGGCCTGAAGCCAGGCTCACCTGGTCTCCTGAGTCCCTGCTCTGTTCCTTTCCACTGTAGTGAGTACCCTGACTTCTATCGAAAGCTGTACAGCCTTTTGGATCCATCTGTTTTCCATGTGAAGTACCGAGCACGCTTTTTCCACCTGGCAGACTTGTTCTTGTCTTCCTCGTAAGTATATGTCCCAGGAGCATAAGAGGATGAGAAATGCTTTTGGGGTCTGCCCTGGGCCCTCCCAGCCTAGCCACCCTCTCTGCTGAGCATTCTAGAGGTGTGTTATGCGAGTCTGACATCGTCTTCTCAAACCCTAAAGGTCACTTCCTGGCCTGGGCAGAAGCAGGAGAGTCTGGGAAGCTGTCCTAACCATTCTGTGGTGGGGATCCAGAAGGGAGTGAGTAGGTTGGGAGGGCAGAGGCAGAGGGGAATAGGAACCTAGCCTTGTCATCACAGAGCCTTCCTTAAGAGCTTAACGTGGCGGTGGAGAAGATCCAGGGTGCCTGAAGTCAGCCATTGTGTGGAGGAGACAGATTCGGGCTAGTCTCGATCCTCGCCCTGCAGCCATCACCCATCTGGGTGTGCTGGCTGGGGTTGGCCATGCAACAAAACCAAAGCAGTCTGCTTGTGTAGGGATGACTCTTTAGAAGTGGAATGGAATTGCTCTTCTCATTTTAGGAGTGATAAAGCTGAGGTATACAGAGTTTAGTTTGCCTGAACAAATGGATTGGTAGGGGCACAGCTGGACTTGGCCCAGGGCTCCTGATGGCCAGCCAGCCCCAGAGAGGCTGGGTCACACGTAGAGGTTGTGGAGACAGAAAAACCATTAACACCAGACATGAAGAAATAAAGGGGAAGGACATGTAGCGGTCTATCTTATTTTAACCAGGAGATAGTTTATCACTCAAACCTACATTAAATGAACCCAAATAAGTCTTGTGGTAAATTCTTTTGTTACATAAATTGCCCTTGGTTTCTGCCTTACAAGATCTTTAGAGTATTAGGTTTTCCTAGTGCATGGTCTGCCTGTTCTCATTGGAGGGGGCCTTCCGGGGTTCTACAGGTGGGGGCTGGGCAGCTTCTACCCCCCCAGGCTCTAACTGCATTTTTCTGGACAGGCACTTACCTGCTTACTTGGTGGCTGCTTTTGCCAAACGCCTGTGCCGCCTGTCCCTGACTGCCCCTCCAGAGGCACTGCTCATGGTCATTCCCTTCATCTGCAACTTGCTCCGAAGACATCCTGCCTGCAAGGCCCTGATCCACCGCCCCAGTGCTGAGGCCAGTGGTGAGGAGGGGCCAGGGTGGCCTTGAGCTTCCCACATGCTCGGAGAGTCAGGAGACTTCCTGGTCCTGGGCTTTGGCCTTGAGCACAGACAGACAGAGACCTTCTTCCTACAGCCAAATGACACGTTTTGGGTTTAAGTCTCATAAGATTCTCCCTTTCCAGGACACTCCAGAAAGCGGCTGTATCGTACCACAAGGTCCTTTGGGGGAGGTCCGCGGTGAGGGTGGCAGGCAGGGCAAGGCCAGGCTCAGTGAGAAGGGAGCCCTTCCCCACCAGGCTTCAGATATGCCTTGATCTGAGGCTGTTCTACCACTGAGCCTTCTAAGTGAAAAATGGGTGTTTTGGTAAAAGGCAAGAGGGGAGAGGGACTAAGGGCTGGAAGGCTCCATGGAGGAGAACCTGCAGCTCCTCCTGATTTGTGTGTGTGGGTGTGGGTGCCTCCTACAGCTCTGCTTTCCATCTCCCCCAGCCTACTTCCCTGGGCATGGGGAGCAGCCAGCACGCTCTCAGCTCTCTGCAGAGCTCCATGCAAGGACCCCTGAGCAGGAGGTTTTAGGTCTGACTTTGCTCTTAGCTTTTCTCTGGCCACCAGCAAATCACAGTTCTTTCTATGCCTTGTGTCCACAGTCTCTAGGAATGTAAAGTTTCTGTGATACTTGGCTTTTTGTTCCTAGGTCTGACGGCTGACCCCTATGACATGAAGGAAGAAGATCCAGCCAAAAGTCATGCCCTGGAGAGTTGCCTGTGGGAGCTCAAGGTGAGTGGACTCAGGCCTTTTCATTGGAAACTGGTCCCTTTGTATCCTCACCAGAAGGAGCAGTAGGCTGTAAACTGTGGGGGGCAGGCATGGAAGCCCCCTCTTCATGCCAGGGGCTGCCCATTCATTTTCCCAGGGGAAAGCCTGGTCTTTCCCATCAGACTAAGGGCTTCTTAGCAGAAGGTGGGGTGGATGGGGAGCAGGTGAATGGACTGTGGTTTTGGTCAGAGGGAGACACTAATTATGCTCTGATCTCATCTTTTGAAGGCTCTTCAGAGACATTATCACCCGGAGGTAGCCAGAGCAGCCATGGCCATCAACCAGGCCTTGTCCCCTCATGAAGTCAGCATTGCCCAGCTGTTGGAGCTCTCTCCTTATGAGGTGTGTGGAGGGGAGTGTGTGTTGTGTGTGTGTATGTATGTGTGTTTGTATATATGTGTGTGCGCACACGCGTGTGTGTGTGTCTGCATGTACATATGCTTGTGTTCCTCCCCCGGATGGCCATTCAGCTTCCCAGGGGAATGGAGTATGGGTGTGGTCATGGACGAAAGTTTCTGGGAAGGCAAGGCCGGGTGGCCTGATGTTTGCTGTGATTGCTCTGCCCTGAAAGTGCAGGGATGGCGAGGCTATCAGCATACACCACCTGGTGACCAAAGCTGCCACTCATCACACAGCTTCAGCTGGTTATTGGTTTCTAGCACACTCAGTAGTACAAGACCTTATTCCCCTGAGCCCATAACCCTGACTGGCATCACCACACCTCTACAACCTCTTTCTTCTCCAGATCTTTGAGAAGGACTTTAAGAAGGAGGAATCTGGCCCCGTCCCCCTGGAGTTCCTGCAGCCGCAGGGGCTGCTTGGCCGGAGAGGCGACCTCTCTGGAGAACTCTTTGCCCTGGACTGACATACTCACCTTCACTGCATTCTCCCTTAACTCCTGTAACCCTCAGATTTGGGATTAAATATTTTTTTACAGAACGACTCGGTGTATCTCTTTGTGGGGAGTGTGGGGCAGACGTGGTGTAGGGTGGTGTCGTACCCTTGGCAAGGCTTAGAAGAGTCTGTTAACTAACTCTTCACTGGGGGCTTTGAGATTTCTCTCTAACAAATGGGGCTTACCACAGAATGCCCATGTGCTGTGGGAAGGGGCATTTTCTAAGACTGAAAATAATTTTGTAGAAAGTCATAGTCAACTAGGTGGCAACCTGAATTCAAATTTGGCCTCAGACTTACTAGCTGTGTGACCCTGGGCAACTCATTTCCCTGTCTTCCTCAGTTTCCTCATTATAAAATAGGGATCATAACAGCACCTGCCTTTCAGGGTTGTTGTGAGGATCAGATGAGATATGAAGTGCTTAGCTCGATGCCTGGTACATATAGGTACCATATAAAGGCTTGCTCCCTTTGTTTCATGCTTTAAAAAGCCCTTCTTTCCCTTCCATGTTGTGCCCCGTCTGGTGCCCAGGGTGTGACCTTACTCACCTCTGCAGCCTGCAGGGTTGCAGCCCCTGTGAGCAGGCAGGAAAGGATCTCATTTTTATCCAGGTTCCTGCAATTTTTTTCCCCTCAAGGCCTGTACAAAAATGCTTACTCAGTATAACAGCATTGTCTCTGCCAAACTCATTTTGTCCACACCCTGATCTATAAAGCAAGCAGAGAAGTTTTTCTGCCCGTCTCTCTCCTCTGTTGTTGGCGGCATTTTGGCAAAAGCAATAAATAGAAAGTTATTTTGAGGGCAAGTAGATCACCCGGCTTGTGCTGCCAGTGAGAACAAACCTAAATGCTATTTTTACTGTCTTATATGCCCCCTGGGAACGACAGGAGATACACACATACAGACACATACACACTTCTCCCACTTCTCTCCCTTTGTGCAGTAGTCACCAAAGTCCACAGATGTGGGGGTGGGGCCAGGCAAGGAAGGAGATGGAGTCTTCATGAAATAACCAGAAATCTAGGCCAGCCCTGCTAAGATCTCCTTCCTTCCCTAGTCTTACAGCCATCTCTTGATTAGAGGTTTGGATAATTTAGTCATTTAAACCTCAGACTTGTGTCTGACTGCATTCACAAATGTCCTGTGATTGTGGGAGGGAGGTGAGTGCGTTCTTGAAGGGGTCATGCCAGTCCAAACTACACCTAGATGATTGCCATCCGAGGCCCAGTTGGGAGAAGTTTGTCGCCCAGTTCTTTTCAGGGCGATGCTCCTGTTTTGGTCCATAGCAGCTCTTGAGAGCCCCATTGAGGGTTGCAGGTGGGATTTCTACTGGAGGGAGTTAACCATATAGGCTGATAAGAGTGTTTACTTCACTCAGTCCTAGGACAGCCCTGCCATTAGCAGCCCTGAAGCCTGGTGGGCAGATGCAGAGACTGACTCAGTTCAGAAACCGGAATCACGTTTGATCTCTCGATGCCATATTCTGACATTTCAGGGAGTCTCCAACCTCATCTGTTTGGGATTTCCTTCGGTCCATTCATGTTTCCCATCCCAAGCAGCTTCTGTCCATGTCCTCCACTCTTTGCTGCATGGAATTCACCCGCCAGGCTGGAGTTCGTGCTTAGCATCTCTCGACGTTCCGAGGGTGCCTGCCATTGGCACACTCCACCTGCCCATCTTCCTATCACATATTTACTCAATGATATCTTTTAATTCCTGTTCTTCCAAGTTCCTCCCTGGCCTTCACACACCTACCATGAACCTGTGTGATATCCCCTCTGTTCTTGGGAGGATGTTGTCTTCTTTGCCTCAGTGCTATCCAGACCCTATCTATACAATGATTTTTATTGCTGTTTCAATGTCCTCTGAGAGACAGCAGTAGAGACCTCAGGGGATAACCTTAGACTGCCACCACTCCTCTTTCTTCCCTCTAGGAAAGGGTCAGCTTCAGGCTCTCCCTACCCTGACCAAAGTCTATCTAATTGTTCAGAATGGTCTGATTTCTGGGTGGAGGTTGGGGGAGGGGTGGTAACACAAGAGACATACCCTGAGTATTATTAAGAACTTCAGCCACTCAGTGACTGAAAAGGCCAGATCTAGCCTCAGAGAGCAGCCTTGACTTGCTTTATGCTGAGGATTTCAAGTGTTGGGAGGTTGGGGATGAAATGTGGTCCTGGCATCGGCATAAATCCTTGAGAGTTTTATGAAATCATTCTGCTGGTCCCCAGCTGGCTCACCATTACTTCATTGGGGAAAAAAAAAAAAGAATGTCCACCTTTGATAGCAGGAGGTTGAGTAATCCTTATTCCTATGGAAAAAAAAATCAATTTATTGCAGGCCTGGAGTGAGTATTTATAAGGCTTTGCTCTTTGGTGTCAGCAGACTTTGAAAAGCACTTGGTTTTCTGGACAAAGGAGGAAGAAGGACAAGTGACCCTGGTGCCCAAACAATGTTCACCTGACTTCATGCCTCCCTCAGTGCAGGAGATCTCTAGAAGAGAGACAGCATGGAGTGTATATTGGAAAGAGCATTTGACTTACACTTGGCTTGGAGCTGAAACCTGGACTCTTCCATGTTGGATTTGAGTGATCTTGGAGCAAACCCACTAATCTTGGGCCTTAGTTTACTCATCTATAAAATGGATATGGAGGGTGTGTGTGTGTTAATTGATCTTGCTCTAATTCCTCGTTGTTTGGTCATTTTCAGTCGTAGCTGACTCTTTGTGATCCCATTTGGGGTTTTCTTGGCAAAGATACTGAAGTGGTTTGTCATTTCTTTCTCCAGCTCACTTTACAGATGAGGAAACTGAGGCAAACAGAGGTTAAATGACTAGCCCAGGGTCACACAGCTAGTAAGTGTATGATGTCAGATTTGACCTCAGGTCTTCCTGACTCTAGGCATTCTACCGACTGTCCCACCTAGCTGCCCTCTGCTCACTGACCCCACCTGCACAGAATAATGGTTCAGGCCCTTAGGAATCTTCACAGGTGGTATGTACCAAAAACTCAGCTCCTTAAAAGCCTAGAAAAGGAAAACAACATCCACAAAGCCAGAATTGCTCCTTGGGAGTCCCCAAAGCAGTCTTTGTACCACATTAGGTAGGTAAATCCCTCAGAAACTTCTGACAGATTCAAATCCCTGCTCTCATACTTGGTGGCTCTGTGACCTGGGGAAGTGATAATGTCCCTAGGCTTCAGGTTCCTCCCCTATAAAGCAAGGTAGTACTTGTTTTATATTTTTAATTTATTATTGTTTATATTATTTATTGTTTTATTTTTTTATATTACCTGCCTCACGGAGTTTGAGGAAAACACTTTTCAATATAAAAATGGATCATGAAATATTAAAAACAGTGGACTTAGGAAAGAGACCTGGGCTTATTTTCTTAAAAAAAAAAAATTCTCTTCATGTTATTCTTAACTTAAACAGCAAATAAAAGGAACATTTCAATATTTAGGGTGTTATAGCAGCAACCATACTGGCATCCCCAGGATGGCTGCTAGCACACGTTCTTAGAGCTGCTTTACTAGGAAACATAGCTGTTTAGGGGTCAACAATCCTTTTTTCTTTTTTTGGAGGGCAATTGGGGTTAAGTGACTTGCCCAAGGTCGCACGGCTAGTTTTTGTGTTGTGTCTGAGGCCGGATTTGAACTCCTGACTCCAGGGCTGGTGCTCTATTCACCATGCCACCTAGCTGCCCCTCAACAATCTTTTTTTAAATTGCATTCACTTGTTCAGGGGAAAAGACAGCATCCTGAACTTCAGAGAAAATACAAGCAGAGAAATAAAGACCAACAGACAGGGCTCTGACTGCCTGAATCAACTATATACTTCACATACATCCCTGGATGGAGAGAGCCTTTACATTTGAGCAGTTGGGGAGCTCTGAACATAAGGCCACTCAGAATCTGGACCAGGAAATCACTAGATCCTTCTCCTAAGTGAGCCCCCAAAGCAAAATACCAGCTCAGAATATATATATACATTTCTCAGAACCAGAAGGCTTCACAGCCCTCCTGACTCAGTGCCTAATTAGAGATTAACAAAAGTTTGTGAAAGCCTTCTGTAATGGGAATGTAAATTTTTAAGATCTCTCCTGCCCCTAGGCTAAAGTGCACCTGGAGCCTGGGGTGGGAGGCTTGTTTTTCAGTAGATACTTCTTGATTGGCCAGTGAGTCAATAAGGTTGTTACATTCTCTGAGCCAGGAGAAGGCTATATAAGCCCTGGAGTGTAGCTTTGTTTTGGGGCTCACTTTGAGAAGTGTTCTGTGATTGATCAGATGAAACTCTGGGAAGCCGTTGTCCAGGGCCCCCTGGCTTTGAAAAACCCAGATGTTGATTTGGTATGGATGTAATGGTTGGACAGTTTGGAAATCTGTCTACTTGATCTGTTTCTCTATCTTGATAATTCTGTCTGTATACTCTGAAGTTCGGGGTGCTGACCTTTTTCCCCTGAACTAGGTGAACGATACATATTTGACTGATTAAAGTTTTTAATTAAATTATTAAAATAATTAATTAAAGCTTGTTAACCCATTTTGAGTTGCTCTCCTTTATCGAAGCAGATCCAAGAACCTGTGTTGGCAGACACCCCGGGGATGCTGGGGTGCTTGCTACTACACCTTCCTACAAGCAAGCCTCCCCTAAGCAAGCTTCCCTTAATGGGCTCCTCCTGAAGCCTATTAATGGGTGGGGAAGATCTTAAATCCCATTAACATTACAGGTGCCCCAAAGGCCTCACTGCAGTTTTAAACTTTAGTAGCATAAAATATCACAGAACAGAAGACTGTACAGGGAACCATAGATCTCCATGACATAGGCCACTTTTTAAGTATATGTTAAAGTTGACATGTAAGATGACATGTTGTCTATAATTTCTTCTGGCTTTAGTTCTGTTTTTTTTTTATTTTTTTTGTGGGGAGAGGAACCCTATCACCAATTTTCCTCTCTCTGCTATTATGCCCTACCCCCCCATTGCAAAACCAAAAAATAAAACCCCAGCCCTTGTAATAAATACACAGTCGGACAAAACAAATTCCTAGCTTAGTCAAGTCCAAAAACAGACATCTCATTCTGCAGCTTGAGTCAATCACCCCTCTTGTCAGGAGGCGGGCATCAGGCTTCTTCACTGATCTCTGCAATCGCAGCTGGTCTTTTCATTGATTGGAGTTCATTTCTTTCTTTCTTTTGGATACTGGTGATGTTATTCCAAATTGTCCTGGTTCTGCTCCTTTTACTCTGCATGAGCTCATGCAAATCTTCCCAGTTTTCTCTGAAAGGTTTTGCTGTGTCTTACAATACACTAATATCGCATTATGTTATACCATAATTTGTTCATCTATTTTCCAGTTGATAGGTATTACCTTAGTTACCTGCTCTTTGTCACAACAAAGCCGCTATAAATACACAACATTTTATGTATATTATCTCAGTCCCATTGATCGCTCAATTCAATGGCCATTTCTCAGTCGTTAGCCTTGTATTTCATGCCCTACAAAATCCAGTTTCAACTTATCTTCTCATTCATTGCACATCGTTGTTCTTCCTAGCACACGTAAAGTGATTTACAAATGCTTACTATCATTACTATTAATGCACTGTGTATTCTAGCCTTCAATTGGACTCTTAGCTGTTTCCCAAACCTGCTGTTTCCTTTGTGACTCCCACAGGCTTTGCCCCATACTGCCTCAAGAATGGACTCCTTCATCTCTACCTGGTCTTCCTTCAAGGCCCAGCTCAGCAACCATGTCCTCTGTGGGCTCTTCCCTTATTCCCTCAGTTGAAAAGGTTCTTGCCTCCTACAACACTTTTTCTGGATCTTTCATTTGGCCACTTTTTTTTTTTTAACCTTTTATTGTATTTATCTGTCCACTTGAGAGACAGTATGCCCTAACGGTTAGCCTTGGACTCCAATCCTGCCTCTGACACATACTGGCAAGTCATTTAGCTTGTAAGTGACCCAGGTAATTCACCTGTGGCTATCTATTGCCCAGTCCACACTGACATCAAATCCCAGGATCAGTCCCTTGGGGGAAAAAAAATCTGTAATTCTGTTCACTCCACCCTGTACGTGTATCCCCTAAATAGACTACATGCTGCTTGAGGGAAGGAGCTGTCTCTACATCTTCAGGACCTAGTACAGTGAGCTGCATTTAGTAGGAGCTTCATAAATGGATGAATCTGTAAAATAGCAAGAATAACACTCATCTCTATAGCAAAGGGATGTTTTGAGAACTGTCTGGTTAACTTTATTAAAGCACACTAGAAATTGAGAGAAATGATTATTACAATTTAGCCTCTGAGTTTTGGTTGGTCAAGCTTGTTGTTGGAGATGGGTTGGGCTGACAGATCAAACCCTAAATGCTCAGGACTTACCCCTCACATGGGAACATTAATAATAACAAAAGAACTTACCCCCTGGAATCAGGAGGACCTGAGTTCAAATGTGGCCACAGACACACTTACTAGCCATGTGACCTTGGGCAAGTCACTTAACCCCAAATGCCCTGCCTTCCTCCTCCAGAAAGCAAAAAAACAAAACAAACCCCAACAAACCCACAATAGTTTGCATTTGTAATGAAATTATAACAATATTAATATAATTAATGGTTAATATAAATAATAATGATATTTAAGACACTGCCGGCCTCGGTTTTCTCATCTGTAAAATGGGGATAATAACCCTCCCAGGATTGTTGTGAGGATCAAACGAGATAATGATTGCAAAGCCCTTAGTACAATCCCAAGCACATAACAAGCATTTTAAGGTTTGCAAAGCACTTTACAAATATTATCTCATTTGGTCTTCCCAACAATCCTGAGAGGGAGGTAATCATTACCCCCATTTTCCAGGTGACAAAACTGAAGCAGGGAATGGTTTCGTGACCTACTCGGTATCGCTCAGTGTCGGAAGCAGGATTTGACAGCAAATCAGGTGGCGGTGGCGGAGGTGAGCGGGTGGGGAGGAGAGGGCAGGGAAGGGAAAGGCTAACACTTAGGCGGACCCCGGCTGTCCAGTGCAAAGCCCTGGATTGTCTGGCTGGGAAAGGCAGTTCCAACTCTCAACCTCCCAACCTGCTCCTCAGGCTGCCTCCACTTCCCCCTTCTCTGGTTGTATTTCTACCCTTCCCTTGCTGCTAGCTCAGGTAGGAGACCTGGGTCTAGCCACTAAGGGGCTCACGAGTCCCCTCCACCAAGGTGGGGGATTTGCCAACACCAGACTGCGCCCCTTGGGTCTCCCTGGGTCAACAGGCCTTGGGGAAGGTCTGGAGAGGGAGCCAAAGGAGGGTGGGGCTGGAGAGCTGGGAGGGGTGTGTGGGCTCCTGCTTCATCCCCACAATCACGAAGCTCACCTCTTTCAGGCACGATGTCGTGAGTGGCCAGAACCAGCAGAGGTCAGTGTGGATTCTTTGCTGGAAAGTGGGATGAGCTGAAGATAGTGTTCTCCTCCCCCTCCTCCTCCCCCTTCTCCCCCATGGCGGAGGAAACCGGCAAAACAAAAGAAAACAAAAACCCAAACCACACTGGATTTCGAGAGGGTTTTCCCAAGAGCGGGAACATTCCCAAGCAGGAATGCTTGCAGGGCCGGTCTCCTGCTTTGGTGTCTGATTTGCAGCCACTCGCCAAAACGGGAGCAGAGATTTCCCAGGGACTTCAGAAGTCATCTGGTCTGGCCCCTTAATTTTGTAGGTGAGAAAATGGTGCTCACAGGTAAGGGGTTTACCCAAAGCCACCTGCCCGCGTCAGATTTACTCCAAGGGCCCCTGACTTCACATCCACTCTCCTTTCCAAACTCTCCTTAAGGTTTCAGTTGTTCACTTGTTTTTCAACCTTGTCTGACTCTCCATGACCCCATTTGGGGTTTTCTTGGCAAAGATACTGGATCGGTTTGCCATTTGCTTTTCCAGCTCATTTTACAGATGAGGAAACCGAGGCAAACAGGGTTAAGTGACTTGCCCAAGGTCACACAGCTAATCAGTGTGTGAGGCTGGATTTGAACTCAGGAAGATGAGTTTCTTGCTCCCTCCCGGCACTCTATCTGCAGCTCTACCTACCTGCTCCCTCCTTAAGGTTACTTAGGCTCATAGCTTAGGGTTGAGAGGGGCCTCAGAGATCATTCTAGTTCAACCTTTTCATTTTATACCAGGGGACAGAGGCCTGGAGACCCTCTGCCCCACCCTGGTATTAACCTCCCAGGTCCAGGAGCTGAAGGGAGGGCCCAGACCTCTGGGGAGCCTGGGACTAAGGACTGTTGGAGTGAAATTTCATTGAAGGCTCTTCTTGCACTGACCCCAGGCCTCAAGACAGGGCAGGACAGGAGAGGATCATTTCCTCCCTCTCTTACAGCCCCCCTTTTTTTATCACCTTTGCTGCAAGTGCAGTTATTATAGCAAAATTAGAATTACTACGCCGAATAAAACTCTAGATTAAGTTCGAACGATGGTAAATTTGTCTTAATGGCTGTGAGGGGGGAGCTGGGCAGTGAAGCCTAAGCCTGCCGCTAGTGTGGGGCTGGTGATAAAATTTGTTGATCCGCCATGTAGTTTTATGGGTGCTGCTTTATATGGGCAACTATAATTTTATTGGAGCAGAGGCAGTTTGGCCGCTCCATCAGTGTTGTAGGAGTCAAGCGGGGAAACCGACTCTCTTGGTCAGTTTAGGGAGTCTCCAACCATCAGCGGAGAGTCAGAGAAGGGTGCTCCTGGGCCAAGAATGGGAATCAGCTGTAGGCTGTTGCTGGCATGAGCTGATTGTCATGGTTAGGCTGCCCTTTGGGGCAGTGTGGAATGGTGGATGAAGCACCAAACTTACAGTCTAGAAGATTTTGGTTCCCATCTTACCCTCACTAGCTGTGTGACTCTGGAATTCAATAAACATTTATTAACCACCTACTATGTGCAGGCACTGTGCTTTAAACACTGGGGATACAAATAAAAAAGAGACAGTCCTGCCCTCAAGGAGCTTGCAATCTAGGGGGAGAAGACAGCATACAAGAAGAAGCTAAAAGGCAGGGGGCGGGCACCAGGGGCATAGTATTCCATGGAGTACAAGCCAACATGGAGTCCAAGTCCAGAGCTACTGATGAAAAGAGGAACACTCAAATCTCTTACCCTTTTTGTGTCTCAGTCTCCTCATCTATAAAATGAGGAGCCTTCCCTTCCAGCTCTGAGTCTATGACACTATGCCTGGGTCATGCCTTTCTGTCCTGTGCTGCTTTGTATCCCAAAATAGGATAAGGAGAAGTTGGAAAGGGGGTGTGGGAGGCAGGGGGATGGAAGGAATTTGGAGTTCGTCCATTCCAAGCTCTTCCAGTCCAGCCAAAGTGGACTTCTTGCTCCTGTTCCCATACAACGCCATTTATCCCCTCTCCGTGGCTTCTCAACTTGCCTTCCTCCATGCCTAAGACATGCTCCCTCCTCATCTCCACATGGAATCATTTTCTTCAAGACTCCTCTCAAGTGCCACCTTCATGAAGCCTTTCCTGATTCCCCCATCAGGATGTGCCTCTAGCCCCCAAATTACCTTGTCTTTGTTTTCTGCATCCTTTGTAAATACTTATAAGTGTACACGTGATATCAAGGTCCACCTCTTACATGAAGCTTTTCTGGATCTTCCCAATGCTAGTGTCCTCCCTCCCAAACTGTCTTGTATTGATTTCCTTTAAAAAGCCTTGACTAAGAAAGACTTAAAGTCTTGACTAAGAGTTTTGGGGCATCCCATGCATATAAGTATGTACTTGTATATGTATTTGTTGTCTCCCCTGATAGAATGTAAACTCCCTGAGAGTAGGGATCAATTCATTCTTTGTTTGTGTACCCCTGGTGTCTGGTACTGTGACTGGCACATAGGGGGAGCTTAATGGATACTTATCAATTGGTTGATTAGTTGGGAGCCAGCAGTGGCCACAGTGATATAGTTGTTCAGTGGAAAGATTACTGGCTCTAGATTTTGAGGACTTAGTGCTTTGTAGACCTTTAAATGGTATCTAAGTGTTAGCTATCATGACCACCACCACCACCATCACCATCCTCCTCCTCCTCACTGCTAAATCCTGCCTGTGACACTTCCTGGGTGATGTTGGGCATCATTTTCCTCATATGTAAAGTGAGAGGGTTTGACTAGAAGACCCTTGGGGTACCTTCCAGCCTTGAGCTAGTATCCCATGATCACAGCAGAGTGTCCAGTCTTTCCTTAAAAGCCTCCAAAGAGATGAACCCATCCCATCTATTGGTAGCCCAAGAAATTTTTGCCATCATCAATTCCTAAATTGGCTACTTTGCAAGACTTTCCTCCCCCTCTCACCTCCAAATTGCTATTAGTTCTACTCTCTGAAGCCAAACAGAACAAGACTAGCCCTCCTTCCATTCATCATCCTTTCAAGTACTTGAAGACGGCTGGCATAGATGACTGAGCCTTCTTCAAGTTAAATATCCCTTGTTCCTTTAACCAATTGTTATATAGCATGAACTGGAGCTCCTGCACCATCTTGGTTATCCTTCTCTGGTTTTCTGACCAGCTTATGGTCTTTCTAAAATTTTATGCCCAGAACACGACAGAGTACTCTTGATATGACCTAATAGGACAGACCAAGGTGTAGTTATGTCCTTCTTATACCTGGATGCTACATCTCAATGTAGAATTAGCTCGCATTCCTCCCTGTGTCAATGTTACTTCTTAGGTCTAACTCAAATCCCTGATAATGCATCTATAGTGTGTTCCCTTAGAGTTCATCTCATTGATGAGGGATAGCTTTTACTGGAATTTCACTTAGTATTTGCAGCCTTCTCCCCTGCGTTTTACAAATGGACCCAGCCTTCCTTCCTGCCAGCTATGTTTTGGACTCTGAAATTCACTACCATGCTTTTTCAGATCCCTTTCATTAGAATGTAAGCCCCCTGAAGGCAGGAACTGTGGTTTTTTTTTTCCTTTCTCTATGTCCCCAGCACTTAGCTCAATGCCTGCCCAATATCAAATCTTGTTGCCAGCCATAGCCCAATGCTATCTGTCAGCTGTTGAGAGCTGAGCAAGAGTGATATGGACAAGAGTCCATGGTCCATGTGATTAGTGTCCAATGACAACTAATGGCAGCATTTATGCACTGAATCCTACAGGGCCTTCTTTGTATATCAGATACACTTAATAATTACCTGTTGAGTGGAACTTAGTTCTTTCTTAGGCTCTTTCTGAGAACATGGCTTTAGAGCTTAAAGGGACTTCAGATGGTATGTAGGTGAATGCTTAATGAAGTGCACAGAAATATCTGTATGACCTCAGGGCAAATCACTTCACCTCAAGGTCGTATGGGTATTTCCGTGCACTTCAGGAAGCCTTTATTACTGTGTGTCAGTCACTGTGCTACCTACTGGGAACACAAAAACAGAAATGAAATGGCCCCTGCCCTTAGAGAGTTTACAGTCTACTTGGGTGGGGGGGAGGGGAAGGCACTGGTCACATAGCTGAGATTTGAACCCAGAACCTCTGACTCACAATCTGGACTTGTTTTACTATATTTCCTTGACTGAATTGCGGTTTCTGGAAGTGAAGGGGGAGAGAGAGAGACAGAGAGAGATAGAGAGACAGAGAGACAGATAGACAGAGAGAAACAGACAGAGAGGGAGAGAGAGAGACAGAGAGACAGACACAGAGAGACAGAGACAGAGAGAGAGTGTATCTGGCACTTGTCCCTAGTATGGTAGGGTATGGTGGTTATGGTGGTGGGGTGTATGATTGTTACAGGCTAGGCCTGCAACTGTGTGGCCAGAGCCAAAAGGTGTCTTATAATTGGCTGATGACTCTATCAGGGCAGCTGTGTCCTCTCTGCTCCTATGGGGCTCTGGAGAGAGGGTGAAGAGCCTGTTCTCTGTAGGCACTTGTCAAGATCTTTACTCCTTGCTCACAAATTGCCTCCTCTCAGACATCTTGTCTGATTAACCCCACACAGGACTGACTACTCCTTTCCTGCCAGTGACCCTGTTCCAGTGCAGGGAACAATGACTGAGCTTGGAAATCTCAAAGCTTAGATAGGGAGCCAATGAAAGGAGAGAGGGAGGGTATCCTTGGGCTGGGTGTCCTCTTGAGAAGCCTCAGCCCCAGAGCATTCTGCTACTGCTTTCTATCTCATAAGGATTATTAATCATAAAGGAGAAGCCAGGATGAGTGTCTATCCCTGCCTTTCCTCAGTCTGAGCCTCCTGGGGGAGGCAGTGTGGTACAGCACGAAATCGCTTTGGTTCTACCAGTTTCAATCCCAGCAGAGCACTAACTCAGAGCCTCCATTTCCATGCTTATAAAAATGAGGGGGTTGGGCCAGATAATAGCTTACAGCTATATAGGGATCCATCTATCCATCTATCTTTCTGCCAAATCTTTTTGGATTCTCATAATAACCTTGGGATATAGCCTCATTTTACAGAGGAGGAAACTGGTCCAGATTATGGAAGTGATTTAGCTAAAGGTGATATAGCAAGTCAGTGTTGGGCAGGACTAGAATCTGCATCTTTATCTTCCAAAGCCAGACCCCTCCTCTTCCCCCCCCCCGCCCCTCCCCTCCCCAACACCTCCAGACTTTTTAATTCCCCATCATCAGATGGTTCAGAGGTTTGTCTAAAATATATCCAGAGGCTTATCTAAAACTTGTTTATGTGACTTGCCAGTAGGGGGAATGATTTTCCTAAATTTACTCCTCTGGATGTGAAGCTAGATATCAAGGCTTCTCATGAGAGGGGCTGGGTTTGGGGAATAGTCAGTCTTTCCCTTCTCCATCCCACTTCTAACTCATGGTCATATCATTTTGATTTAACAAACATTAGGTGCCTACTGTGTATGAGGTCCGAACTAGGGTATGGGAGGCAGTGTGGTAAGATGGAATGAGAGTAGGCAGTGGAGCCAAAGGACCTGGGTTTAAATCCTACCTCTGGTTTTTATTGCTGTTGTGACTTTGGCTAAGGCATCGAACCTCCTTAGGCCTCAGTTTCTCTATCTGTAAAATGAGGGAGTTGGGTTTGCTTGACTATACATATTTATAAACAGGTTTTTTCTTTCTTTCTCATGGAGGGGATGTGGGAGGAAGAGAAAGCAGCTCTTCATTTAAAAATTTTTAAATTGTTAAATAAAAAAAACAAAAAATAAAAGACATTAAAAAAGAAATGAGTGGGTTGGACGAAGTGGCTTTTAAAGAGTCTTTCAGCTCTAGTTCTCTGTTATCTTGTCTTAGCCTCCATCCATTCAAGCCATTTGAAAGCTCTTTTCTTTCTCAAACACCTACCATCCCCATCCAAGACTCGGACCAGCCCTGAGGGAGGGGTGTCTAGTTTCATTAGGACTCCTTAGAACCCAGGCCCCCAGAGAGTGCATTGCAGGGATAACTGGCTCTATTCCCAGTTGCTTGCCCACAGTGATATCAGCTCTCGCTGAGCCTCAGAGACCCATCCTGATGGACTGGAGCCCAAGCTTCGTGTGTGTGTGTGTGTGTGTGTGTGTGTGTACGTGCGCACATGCATATAGAAGAAGGCTCAGATATTTTCTTACCATCAAATTCCTGCTTTTGTGGAAAGGGAAGAGGGCTGGGGCAGGGACAAACTGTTTTTGTCTGTTTAGGTTTGAACACATCCTGAGTTTTATGACAGCCTGTTAGTCTCCATTAAGATCGCAGAAGTTATAATAAAGCCCGGCGGAGGATTTCGAAGTTTAATTACATTTACAGTGAGTCAGGATGAGGCTTGTGACATATGCAAGTGTCACTCACAGTTAGTCACTGTCTCCTCAGGCAGTGACGGTGCAAGGAAGGAAGGCAGAGAATAGAGGGGCTGATGAGAGCTCTGCTAGAGACTCATGGTATCTAGTGGCTTTGGACTTGGGGATTCTGCTGATTGAAAGAGTCCTGGAAAGAGCCAGGAGTTCTTGTCGCATGTGCACCAAGGCAACATGGCACTGGGGAAAGAATGATGAATATGGAGTCAGAGGGTCCGACTTCAGCATTCTGCCTTTGCTACTTCCTGGGTGACATTTGGGAAATAATTTAAGATGTCTGGACCTCAGTTTTTCTAGCTATAAAATGAAGGAAGCTGGACCAGATGCATCCAAAGTTTTATTCAGTTGTAAAATCTCCCTCCTATTCTTCTATTCATTTCACCAAACTCTCCCTCTCTGGGTTTCAGTTTTCTCATCGTAAAATGAAGGGGGGTGTAGCAAGCCACATAATGTATCTCTTAGAGTTTTTGTGTGGCTCAAATGATATAACAGGCGAGAAAGAATTTTAAGGAGTGAGGAATGCAAGTGCTTTTGTTTTCTTTTCTTTGGAACTGGTGATTTCACTGATTTAAAGTCAATGGAATGGAGAATTCTTCCACTCTACAGATAAAATTGGTGGCTCCTTAGTAACTTATCTCTTGGAGACCTGCTTGGGACCCTGAGAGAAGAATAAGATCACATAGCATGTGCCAGGTCAGGTCTTCCTGACTCCAAGGCCAGCCCCATATAATGTCATTGCTACTTAGTTGTTTTCAGTTCTGTCTGACTCTCCATGACCCCATTTGGAGTTTTCTTGGCAAAGACACTGGAGTGGTTTGCCATTTTCTTCTCCAGCTCATTTTACAGATGAAAAACTGAGGCAGACAGGGTTAAGTGACTTGCCCAGCATCACCCAGCTAGTACGCGTCTGAGGTTGGGTTTGAACTCAGAAAGAGAAGTTTTCTTGATTACAGGCCTGGCTTTCTATGCACTGTGGTGCCACCTAGCTGCAGTGCAGATGATGGCATACAATTTCTAAAAGATCGTGATATTGTTAATGTCATTATTAGCCAAAGCTGGATCCCTTCTAATAAAGCTGATAATAACTAACACTAACTAAAGCTTTAAGATGCACTAAGACTTTTGGGACACCCTGTGTTGTCTCCTCTGAGATAAGTACTGTTAATATTATTATTCTCACCTTATACACGAGGAAACTGAGGCTTGGAGAGCCTAGGGCACATACCTAGTGTCAGACTCTAGATCTGAATTTAGGTCTTGTCTGAGTCCAGGATCCCTTTCTCCTCTACTGGTTGGCCTTAAGGAGGGGGTCTGTCCCATCTAGCTCATCCTAGTAACTGGAGTTGTTTGAGCCAGGAATGACAACTAGGTGTCCCTAGAGTCTGTGTGAGATCTTCCTTCCCACTCCAGAACTCTGCTGTTGCTACACAAGCACGTGGTCCATAGTGTTTTGCCGAGGGCTATCAAACATGCCCCCAAATTGATGGAAAGGAGTCTCAAACAAGAAACATTTTATCATCATCGACTTCACTGTACTTGAAGGCTGCCCTCCAATCTCCCAGGAAATAACAGCCACAGCACACAGATATCTGGGGAAGGGAAAATGAAGGCGCAGTACACAGCTCCCTTTGCTACCTGCCCATCGATCAGCATAATGGGAAAGACTGGGAAGTCTCCTGGGTATCTCAAACAATGAAACCATGTTCCTAGAGTCCTTCCTGTGTCTGAATCTCTCCATAAACAATTGAATCTGCCAAAAGTTCTCCTATATTGGCCTGCCTAATAACTACCAAGAGCAGGCATTACTTTTTCTCCTCTTTAAATCTCAGAGCAACATGCTGTCTCTGCATGCCAATAATGGCGATACAAGGCAGCCCAGCTGTGATAAGCCCTGCTGCATTTTCTAGTAATGGTGCCATTACTTCGGTTACTGTCTCTGTCCACGGTGCTGACACAGGGCTTGGGTAACACCAGTAACCCATCCCGAAGGCTGTGGAGACTCGGAAGGGACCCAAACCTCTGCTGGTGTGTGGGAACTAGGAGCTGTTTGGAGGGAACCATTCTTGTCTGAGAGCTCTGTCTCCCCCATTCATCTTTTAGAAGTTTCCTTCCTTTGTTGAAGAAAGGAAATCCTCTTGCTGTGCGATCTTTCTCCTGCCACGCTCTGAGCGATGAGTAATGGGAGATGAATCACAGCCCTCCATCGGGCGTGTTCTACTTCTACCGCTAAATTTGCATAAATATAATATCGTGGAGAAATAACAAGCCCCTCTAAGGCAAATTAATTATCCCAGCAGGACATTCATTATTCTGTAGCTAAATCTCTCACCATTACTCCCTGGGCTTTATTCAGAACGAGGGTGTACAATCTCTTTGCCTCTTGCCCCCACATCCCTTTCCTTTCGCTCTATGTCTCTCATTTTTTTGTTCATTTTTCTCCATCCTGTGTCCCCTTTTTTTCTCATCATTTGCTCTGTTTCTTCTGTCTCCATGCCATTCCACTTCCCTTCCTACCCCTCAGTAGAATGTAATCTTCTAATGTAGAGTGACTGTTTCTTGATGTCTTTGAAGTCACAGTGCCTAGAATTGTGTCTGATACACAGTAGGTACTTAATAAATATTTGTTGGCTGACTTCCATGTATTCAATTGTCATATTTATACAGATGATTCTCAGAGCTACATATCTCTGCCTGTGGTCTTCTGCTAATAAAGGGTTTGGTTAGGACTCTGGGGGAGGGTTGTTGAGATGGAATCAAGGGTCATAACAGAGAGCCTTGGCTCCTGTGAGAAGTTAAAAAAAATTTCCCTAAAGCTTTTTTCATTATCTTCTCATTTGTATCTCCATAATAGCTCTGGAAGTTAGCTCAAGCATTACTGAATGAGTACCGAAGAGGACTATTTATGAGACACAGAGGGGTTAAACAACTTGTTTAAAGTCACACAGCAAATTTGTGGCAATCATTGAATTAGAAGCCAGGCCTTTATTGTATCTTCTGGCAGATGCATGGAGGCGGGGTGGGCACAGAGAGTGGTTAGGGAGAGGAGAGAGGGAAGGTAACACATGATTAATGATGATTACAATCTTGAGAAAAGAAAGTCAGGGTCCAAATAAAAATCCTTCTAATGTGAACTAGATTACAGGCTGGGTTAAGGAGCTGTGTTTTTTCAAAATGTCAAAATCCTAAGGGCTGAAACAAAATCAGGAAAACCAAGGGCAGAATGGAGATTTTAAGTCAGAATTAATGGATCAGTAAGCAACCTGCCAGAGACATTGGTGAAATGACTGTCACCAATGACTGTCCCAACACAATTCTCATCCCTGAGACTTTAGCCAGTCCTGATGGTGATGTGTGTTTCCCATCTCATTTCTTTCCAGGGCCTATGGATTGGCAGGTCATGGTTATGTGCCAAGTCCAACATCAAATCACTTGTCTAAGGTCACATAGGTCTACAATACCCCCTCTTGACTTGACTCTACCACTGAGACTGTGGGATAGGAAATTCTCTCATCTATGAATAATGATAGACATAGCCCAGGCATTATGAAAAATCCCTAATTGTGGGTTCCGTCTGTGCCATGTGAATAGGCTTTGATGGGGACAGATCCTTGTCATCTTTAGAACAAGGGCCAGAGATGTCAGAGAGTCTGATGTGTCAGCTGCTTCCTTGCAGAATTAGTGGCCCAAGGGGTGAAATTCTAGAATGGATTTGCAGTGATACTTGGGGAAAATATAGCCTTCACTTGTCATTCAAATCTCAATCTAAATGAGCTATTACAAAAAGTAGGCTTTGGAAGCAAAGAATGTCCTTTGTGAGAGGATTTTACTAAGGGACTCCATTGTCATAAATAGGGCACAGGGACAAATTTGGCAGTCTAGGCTCTCTAAGCATTAAAAGGCTTATAAATTATAAAGAGACAGCATGGTATATAGTGGAGTTGGAGTTAAGGAAGCAGAGTTAGGCCTACCTTGGACATTTATTAACTGTGTGACTCTAAGCCTTGGATTTCTCATCTATAAAAGGAGGGGCTTGGGCTAGCTGGCCTCAGAGGGTCCTTTCCACCCCTAAATATGGCGGAGTGGAAATAGCATTGATCTGGACGCTAGGATCCTAGATTCTGAGCCGAAAGGTGATTTAGAGGTCATCTAGTCCAACCACCTCATTGAGGTCAGAGACAGGGATGGACTGGACCAAGACGACATAATTAGAATCATGGATTGTTGGAGTAAGAAGGGACATTAGAGGTCAAGCAGTCCAAACTGTTCAGTTTACAGATAACAGATAATGTTGCCATGGTGCTTTAAGGCACTAGGGGGCTAGACAAGTCGTTTCGATTCTGTTCTCTTCGGTTTTCACATCTGTAAAATGGAGATAATAATAGGACCTACCTCACAGGGTCGTTGAGAGGATCAAATGAGATAACCCTGGGCAAACCATGTGTTTTTTTTTTAACTTAATACGATTTTATTTTTTCCCAATTACATGAAAAGATAGTTTTTTTCAACATTCATTTTTGTAAGATTTTGAGTTCCAAGTTTTTCTCCCTCTTTCCCTTCTCCCTCTCCCCAAGACAGCAAGCAATCTGATACAGGTTATACATGTATGATCATGTTAAACATATTTCTACATTAGTTATGTTGTGAAAGAAGAATCAGAATAAAAGGGAAAAACCATGAGAAAGAAAAAAGCAAAACAAAAGTGAAAATACTATGTTATGATCTGCACTCAGACTCCATAGGTCTTTCTCTGGATGTCGATAGCATTTTCCATCATGAATCTTTTGGAATTGCTAAGTCTGCCATAGGTGATCATCACACAGTGTTGCTGTTACTGTGTACAATGTTCTCCTGGATCTGCTCCCTTCACTCAGCATCAATTCAGGTAAGTCTTTCTAAGATTTTCTGAAATCGGCATGCTCATCATTTTTTATAGACAATAGTATTCCATTACATTCATATACCACAGTCACTGTTCAGTCATTTCCCAAATGATGGGCATCCCCTCGGTTTCCAATTCTTTGTCACCACAAAAAGAGCAAGCAATGTGTTTCTAAGCACCCCAGACAAAACTCTAAAGCTATAAGATGTGCAGCTGCCTCATTATGTACAGGTAGAGGGAATATTCTCAGTGGAGTTTCTTATACTGATGAAACCCAGGTCCTGTTCCACTTCCTGCACAGGGTTTATTAGGGGGTACAAATGAGATGATGATGATGATAACATTAGTGTAGTGATTTAAGGTTTTCAAAGTGCTCCCTCTCTATAAATATATGTATATGTTTACACATATATGCATGTATGTGTATATATGTGTATACACACATATATGCACATACACCCACACACACTTCCATGAAATTTTATCTTTGGCAAGTCCCTCTCCAAAGATTAGTTTTTCTATTTATAAAATTAGGGTTTACACTAAATGATTTCTAAGTTAACTTAAAATTCTGACTATAATTCTATGTAAATGTGTGTGTGTGTGTATTTGTTGTTGTTCTTCAGTAGTTTTAGCCACATCTGGTTCTTTGTGACCCCATTTGGGCTTTTCTTGGCAAAGATGCCAGAGTGGTTTGCCATTTTCTTCTCTAGCTGATGAGGAAACTGAGGCAAACAGGGTTAAGTGACTTGCCCAGAGTCACACAGTTAGTAAGTGTCTGAGGCCAGATTTGGTCAGAACTGAATTCAGGTCTTCCTGACTTTGGGTCCAACACTCTACTTACTGTGCCACCTAGTTGCTGCATGTGTGTCTATCTGTATGTGTGTGCATGTATACATACACAATATACACAAACACATGCGCGCGTGCACACACACACACACACACACACACACGAAAGGATATACAGCACTGGTCTTGGAATCAGGAAAACTCATCTTCCTGAATTCAAATCTAGCCGCAGACACTTACTAACTGTGTGACTCTGGGCAAGTCACTTAACTCTACTTGCTTTTCAGTTTCTTCATCTGTAAATGGAAAGAACAAAAATCTGGATGCTGTGTAATGATCAAGTTATAGTTTCAAAAAAGAGATGAGAAAATGTATCTTCCTCTTTGTAGAGGTTGGAGGTTATGAATATAGAATATTGAACTTACTACCAAGTCAAGTAAGGTCAACCATTATTTATTAATGTAGGGATGCCCATCAATAGGGGAATGGCTGAACAAGTTATGGTATATGATTGTGATGGAATACTACTGCTATATAAGAAATGATGATAGTCTTAGAAAAACATGGTCTTAGAAAAACATGGATAGACTTTCATGAAATAGTGGAGTGAAATAAGAATAAAGACAATGTTGTGTAAATTAATAATAATTGTTTTTAGAACAACTTTGAGTGACTAAGTCATTTTGATTATTATAAATATCAAATTAGCTACAAAAACATATGAATGAAAATGGTGTTTGCTTTCAGAGAAAGAGCTGATAATGGTTTTACATGTATACATATATTTATGTCTAATAGTAGCTGTCTTGGGAGGAGAGAAGGAAGGAAATAAAGTGGAAAAAAGAGAAAGCTAAGTGACAACTTTATCATAGATTGAAAAGGAATAGTAAGCTGTACATAATAGACTTACAATTTCATGTAGAATCTTTTTTTTTTCTATTTTACTATAGTATGGAAATGCTTGTTTTATTTCTTATGTTCAGAGTAAAAACAACAAGTATTATGTGACACACTTTGTGACACACACTGTACTAAACACTGAAAGACTTGGTTAATAATGAGTTTTTCTGAACTACGTTTTAAGAAAATTATTATTTGTTTTAGCAGATAGCGGGGGAGGGAAGGAAAGAGGAATATATTTGGAAATGAGAGTGTTGTAAAACAAAATACATCAATAAAATTGAATACATCATTCATTTACATAGTTTTTTTTCCCTCTGCACCCTGGCCAGATAGCCCTTATTTTTAAAATTAATTTTTATTTTTTTTTATTATCCTGGCTTTGACAAATGCCAACAGACTTCAGCATGTCTTTGTAAAAAGGAGAAAAGAAAAAGAAAATTGGACATGAAACCATATATCTCAATTACCTACAGCTTGCTTTTAAAAGCAAAATCTATGATAAATTCAATGTTAGTTTCAGAGCTGTCTTGCTTGTCTGTGTCTCCTTGTGAATTTTCTTCTGTTCTTCATTGCATTTTAACAATGGTTCAATAACCCCCTGTTGTTTTATTTTATGCCTTTGTCATAACTATTATTGATCCACTTTCCTCTCCCATATCCTACCTCCCCATTAAAAAACCAAACCCCTAAACCTTGTAATGAATAAGCATAGTCAAACAAATAAACAAAAAATCCACAATTAACTATGTCCAAAAATGTAATTTTCGTTCTGTACCATTAATCCATCACCTTTTTCTCAGGAGGTGGGTAGCAGGATTCATCAACAATCCTTTGGAATCATGGTTAGTGATTATGTTGATCAGAGCTCTTAAGTCTTTCAAAGTTATTTGCATTTTCAGTGTTGTAGTTATTGTATAAATTAATCCGGTTTTTCTCACTTAAGTCTGTATCAGTTCATACAAGTTTTCCCAGATTTCTCTGGAACTATCCCTGTCAATATTTCTTAAAGCACAATAGTATTCTATTATATTCATATGCCCTAATTTGTTCAGCCATTCCCCAGCTGATGGGTACCCCCTTAGTTTCCAGTTCTTTGCTACAATAAGCAGAGCTAACACAAACATATGTATTTCAAAATTTTCCTTTTATTCTAGATCTCTTTTTGATTTGTGATAAGACAAATTCAGTGGCTTTACAGGCAGAGTTTGTGTTGCCTTCTGGAATGACTGAATCATTTCATAGTCCCATCAATAGTGATTTAGTGTGCTTCCTTTCCCTCAGCCCCTCCAACAATTGGGGGAAAATGTTTTTTTTTCCCCTTTTATTGTCGCTTTTGTCAATCTACTAGTTGCAAGGTAGAATATGCATTACTCTTAAAATTTTTTTAATTGATGGCTTTTGTTTTTTACATCACCATGATTTTCCCATTTCCCTTCCCATAAAACTATACCATAGAACAAACAGTATTTTTTTAAAAGACAAAAATAAGAAAAATAAGAGAAAAATCAGCATAATTGGTCAAAATTTTGAAAAAGTTTGAAAATATGTTCAGTATGCAACATTTGTGGACCTCCACCTTGGCGAAGGAGTGGGTTTGGAGTGTCTTCTCATATCTCTTTTTTCAAGTCATGGTTGTTCTTTGTAATTTTGCAACATTTACTTTCAATTTTTTTGTGTATGATTGTTCTTTCCACCTAAATTGTTGTAGTTATTGCATATATTGTTTTCTTGGTTCAACTTACTTTATCCTACATCAGTCCATGTAGATCTGTTCAGTGCTTCTCTATATGCATAATTAAAAAAGTTTTATAATATTCATCTACCACATTTTGTTTAGCCACTTTCTAATTGATGGGAATCTACTTTGTTTCCAATTCTTTACTATCACAGAAAAGTGCTGCTGTAAATAATCTAGGTTTATATGGGGATTTCTTTCTTATCAATACCTTCTTGGGTTATGTGATCCAGAATGCAACGTCTGTGTCAAAGCGTATGACCTTACTTTCATTATCGGGGATCCAAAGAATTTTTTGTATTGTTGTTGATAACTTGGGTTCCTTTCTTTAAGAATGGTTTGTTTAGGGGCAACTAGGTGGCGCAATGAATAGAGCACCAGCCCTGGAGTCAGGAGGATCTGAGTTCAGATGTGACCTCAGACACTTGACACTTACTAGCTGTGTGACCTTGGGCAAGTCACTTAACCCCAACTGCGTTGCCTTCCCCCCTCCAAAAAGCAAAAAAATATACACAAAAACCAAGAATGGCTTGTTTATACATTTTGATCATTTATATGTTGGGGAACAGACAGTCTTTCTTTTAGTTACTTGGACAGATTAGGCCCAGTGCCTGTGGGTGAGTCAGACGTCTTCTTGACCCTGGGTTTCAGCAATCCCACAGTCACTGGAATAGAAAATTCTGCCTCCAAATATTTTTCCTTTTCTGCTCTGAGAAACGTCTTGGAGTCAGCCGTTTGAGAACTGTCTTTCCCTCTTGGTGGGCTCGGGCAGGCAGCATGCTATAAAATTAGTCACCTTGAAGAAGCCATCTGCTATAGCTAAGGATGGGGCCACATTTCCTTCCTTTGAAGAGTCCCTTGAGACTGTGGGGTGCCATTACAATCCTCCAGTTCCAATTAGGTATGTGCACACTACTGTGCATGTGTATATGCCTGAGCAAGCATGTGGGAACTAGCAAGAGAACGAGCTTGTCTCTGGAGGAGACAAAGCCAGGGAAGATACTCCCTGGGGCATTTGGCATGCGGTGGCAGAGCTAAGTTGGTCTATGGGGACTGCTCAGTTCTCCATTGATTTTCTGCCTCGATGATGTAGAACAGGGGAGGGACCCAATTCTTTTTGACTGATAGACTGTAGAACAAAATGCAGAGGGTTGGGTGGGGGAGGATTGTCTCTGGAGGGTGGGAGGCTCTGTCTTTAGTGATGTATCCTGAAGAATCTGTTGTGTTGGGGGATGTAGGGAGGATGATAGTTAATCAACCTTTCCTATGTGGGTGGACTTCACATTCCACAATGGTTGTCTTCCCCTAAAACTTGTATATCAGTGGAAGTTGTTTAGATCAATTCCAAATGTATGGGCTGGTGCAGAATTGCTATTGCAAGTTATTTCTTCTTTCTAAGCTTCAATTTCCTCACCTGCAAGTTGACAATCTAATCATATCCAGTAAATATTTGGTAAGGGCTGCTGTGTGAGGAACTCTGTGAGGGACAGTGAGGAGGCAAAAATGTACCTGCAGGAGCCCACCATCCAGCCTTGTCCCTGAAGTCATCCTCAAGGGGAAAGCAAGCCTTGTGAACACATGACCTGGAAGCAGACACTGCCTCTCTTGCCTTCTCAGAACCACGGACAGCTACTGGAGACCCAGAAAAGAACCTTCTCCTGACAAATGTCCTAGGCACTGTTGAATGGCTCGATGGCTGTGCCATTAAAGAAGATGCATTGCCATCAGCATTGCTGCCCCATCATAAGGACCATTTTTAATCTCTCTATAGCGGAACCCTCTCTCATTAAAATGGGAGCTCCCTGATAACAAAGGCTGTCTTACTCTTCTCTTTGCATTCTCAGCACTTGGCACAATGTGCATAATAAACACTTAATAAATGCTTTTTCACTCACTCAGTGACTTACTCATTCATTGATTCATTCATAATAAAGGATACAATCCCTGTCCATTGAAGAAGCTATTATCTAATAGGGAGCTATAACATCTACACTGATAAGTGTCTGTTTTCAACTATCCTTAAACCTCCATGATGTCTCTGCAATCAGGAGTTTACCTAAAGATCCTAAAGACAACTCTTGAGGGAGGTAAATGCAATCAGGACTTCTTGAACCAATTTATATTCTTCTCCTTATTATTATTGATATTGCTGTTATTATTTTTTTGGGGGGGGTAGACCTATGATTTCAAAACTGTAAGGAGCTCCCCATGAGGAACTCCTGCCATTGCAGTCAGCACCTTTCTCCTAACTTCAGAGACATAGAGAATTCCCTGAGAGCATTGACAGGTTAAGTAACTTGGCCAGGTCCCACAGTCAGGACATGGCAGAGGTGGTACTCAAGGTACTACTTGTCATGGCTTCACATTTCTGTTGTGCTTCATGGCATACAGAGTACCTTCCTTATCATAAACCTGTGAGGCAGTTATTGCAAATGTTATCCCTTGCATTTTATAGATGAGGAAACTGAGGCTCAGATGGGGAAGTAACTTAAGAGTGATGATAACTAGCATTTATAGTGTTTGAAGATTTGCAAAGTGCTTTAAAAATATTATCTCATTTAAGCCTAAAGACAGCTCTTGAGGGAGGTAGATGCAATTATTATTCTCATTTCACAGATGTAGAAACTAAGGCAGGCAGATTTTAAGTGACCTACTCAGAATCACAAGCTAGTCTATACACACATGTACATATTCATATACATATATGTACACACATACATATACATTCACACATATATGTGTATGTATATATGTATATATGTCAGAGGTGGGTTTTAAACCCAGGGCTTCCTGACTCTGAAATCTCCCCTCTATCCATTATGACATGCTGCTTCTCTAAAATATATACAAAATTGGTACAAGCTAATCTATTTTTTCAAGGGCACTAATAATTTAGGGAATCAGGAAGGAGACAGCTAGGTGGCACAGGACATAGAACACCAGACCTAGAGTCAGGAAGACCTGAGTTCAAATCTGGCTTCAGACACTGTGTGACACTGGGCAGGACACTTAACCCTGTCTGCCTCAGCTTCCTCATCTGTAAAATGAGCTGGAGAAGGAAATAGCAAACCATTCCAGTGTCTTTGTCAAGAAAACCTCAAATGGGGTTCTGAAGAATTGGATATAATTGAAAGGACTGACCAACAATCAGGAAGGACCGCCTGGAGGTTTTGTGGGAGGAATGACCAAGAGGCCAATATCAATAGATCAGAGAGTACATGGGGAGGAAGGTAGAAGGTAGAAGGCACTCAAAAGGAGCTAGGTTTCTAAGAGGCAAAGTTATGGCTACTTTCTTCTGACCCCACCCCCCCCCCAGTCAGTTATGTCTTCTGTTCCCCTCCACCTTGTGATATGTAATGAGCAAGCTGAGTGGGATCCCAGAGGGAGACATTTGGGGGGAGGTTAGGGCCATGTGGGGATTGGGAGGATAGCAGTTCTTTGGACCAGCAAGGACCATACAGGTCACCTCTGACATCCATTTCTGTGTGCCTATGGTTTCACGTCTCCACTGGAATCTGCTGTCCCTGTGCCTTTGCCTAGCTGTTGAAAGGGAAGTGGGAGTTGCTGAAGACGAATGAACAAAATGAATGAAAGAGCATATACCAATTACTTACCATGTGCTGGGTACTGTGCTACCTCTGTTTTGGAGATTTCACCCCCTCTGCCTTGCCCAGGTGCTGTCCTTGGCCTTCTTATAGAGAGCAAGGCACTAGGACAGACCCCTCAGGGAGCTGAGGAAGCAATTCTGCCGGAGGAGGTAACTCTCCTATTGATTGAAGAGGGCACTCACATATGATATTTCCTATGATAATGAAGCTCTCAGACATCCTCCCCAGCAAAGTCCCTCTAACGTAGCCCCTTTAAAGTCTAATATGCTGCTGGAGAAAAATCCCCATCCCCAGCCTCTCCTCCCTCCCAAAGCTCATCATTCCCTGGTACTGTCCCGTTCCCTGTAATATCTTAGGTGGAAGGCAAGGGGGCAATCTGTTAGATCAGATTTGCTTTCTAGGGGAATGTGGGCTTGTTTGTTCCCCAGCATCTATCACTGGACTGGGCACCAAGCCTACTGGCTGCCAATGATGAGTTGTCTGTGGCCTGACTTGGAAGGCCTGAGACCACAATTCCTAGTGTGCATGTATGTTCCATCTGTCTTCCACTCCTACAGACCACTTTCAGACATAAGATAAACTGCCTCCTTCATGTCACAAGCCTCCTGGGTCCCCCTAACTGACATTTATCCATCAAGATGTCCTGTAATTTTTTGAGCTGTTTATATGATGGGTTCAAAGAATATTTCTCAATCGTCTTCCTCCATTTTGATGAGGAAGTATTAGCCTTTTTACAGCTGCCTTAGGGTGGTGGGCTCTAGCAAAGGCTTTTGTTAGACTACTTTCCGAATCTGTCATGGTTCATTTTGCAGCTTTACAATCCAGTCAGTGAGTGAACTCTTAGCATGGCTAGGCTCTGTGCTAAGTGCTGCAGATACAAAGAAAGGCTAAATGTGATCCTGGCTCTTAGAAGGCTCACATCGCAATGGTAGAGACACTAAGCAAAAAACTAAGTGCTGTTTGTACAAGATCTATACAAAGTGAGTGGGCAGGAAATCAGAGGGGAGGCACTGGGCTGGCTGCTGAGGGGAGATCAGGGAAGTGTTCATTGTCTGCTGCTGCATAGGTGTTAATTATTTTAAACATGTTCTCATTCAGTTTTGATTTCAGGATGCCAGGAAATCTCTTAATGTATTCAGCTTCAGTCTTCCTTTTGATTTCTTTATGCTTGATGTGTTTTGCCTGGAGGAGATGAAGGCATTTCTAGGCATCACCTTCATCGGCTGATTTAATGTGAATTTTGGATTCAAGTTCAAAGTCTCTATACCATTTTTGTTTATTTTGTCCTATTTTTGTCCAATAGAGTTCAGATAAAAATAGTCTTGGGACAGTTAGTCGACGGACCATCAGTTAACATTTATTAAGCACCTACTATGTGCCAGGCACTGTGATTAGTGCTGGGCATACAAAGAAAGACAAAAGCAGCCCCTGCCCTTGAGCTACTCACAATCCGATAGGGAGACAACATGCAAACACCTATGGAGGAACCAACCAGATGCAGGATGCATAGTAAATAATTAGCAAAGGGATTAAGAGGGATTGGAAAAAGCTTTCTGTAGAAGGTGTAGGATTTGAAGGAAACCAAGGGAGGTGGAGATGAGGAGGGAGAGCATTCCAGGCAGGGAGGGCATGCCCTGAGGCAAGAGATGGAGGGTCTTGTGGGAGGAATGGCCAGGAGGTCAATGTCACTGGATGAGAGAGTACATGGGGAAGAAGGTGGAAGGTGTCAGAAGACTGACATTATTCTTCTATATTCAATGTTTGATGGATTATTGTGCAGGTAGATACAATGAATGAGGTGACTTGGTGGAGTAGAGGATAGAGTGCCAGACATGGAGTCAGGAAGACCTGAGTTCTAATTTGGCCTCAGACACTTCTTAACTGTGTTACCCTGAACAAGTCACTTATTCCTGTTTGCCTCAGTTTCCTCATCTATAAGTGAGCTGGAGAAGGAAATGGCATACCACTCTATTATCTCTGTCAAGAAAACCCCAAATGGGGTCACAAAGAGAATTGGTCATGATTGAAATGACTGAACAGCAATAACAGATAAAAATGAATGATTTTTGCAATTATATGAAGATGTTCCAATGTAAGCCAATCTTCCACAGTCTCACTGAAAACATCCTCTCCAGTAGCAGACAGAATGATGGGGAAGCTATATACTTCTTTCTCTCATACAGTTTTCACTTATCTCACTGGATTTCTATATTTTGAGACCTTTTCATTCCACATAGTTTTTGGTATGGTAGCATCTATTAGAAAAGCAATTTTTAATTTTTTTGTGTGACAAGTGGTGTGTGTCTACACACTGGAAGCAATGGTTTTGTCTCTAAGCTCCCAATTATGCTGCATATATCTTGTATGTACCTAGTTGTTTTCATGATTTTCACTCCTTTAGAATGTAAACTCCTTGAGGAGGGCAGGGAGCATGTTTTTGACTTTCTTTGTGTCCTCAGCACTTAGCACAGTGTCTGGCACATGGTAAGCCCTTAATGCTTGTGAACTGACTGACTGATGGACAGCAACAATACTCCAATTCCAAAATGGTTATTTGTTGAATAATCAAAGACATTTTGGTGCTTGTATGTGTAGTATGGAGACTGATTTCTTTTATTAGTTTATGAAAAATAGTAAGCATCTGGCGTATCATTCTGGCTATTTGATCTTGTGAAGAGAATAGTAAGGACAGAGTCTGGTCCTGTGATTTCCTTGGTATAGGGAATTCCCAGGGAGGAAGCTGTTTCTGCCAATGCAAATTGGCATCCTCTCTTCTTTCGTAAAGTTTCAGAAAGTTGCCTCAGAGACATAGAAGCCCCATGACTTGCTCAGAGTAACTATGTGTCAGAGGTAGGATTTGACTTCCTGACTCTGAGGCCAGCTCTCTAAATCACCTTTGGTGACACCAATAATAATTAAAACACCCCAACTGTGTCCAACTCTTCCTGACCCCATTTGGGGTTTTCTTGGCAGGGATTTGGGAGAGATTTGCTGTTTCCTTCTCCATATCATTTTACATATGAGGAAACTGAGGCAAACAGGGTTAAGTGACTTGCCCAGGGTCACACAGCTAGTGAGGGTCTGAGACCAGATTTGAACTCAGGAAGATAAGTCTTCCTGACTCCAAGCCCAGCGCTCTATGTGCTATGGCACCACCTACATGGCCTTATAGTATCCCAACGTTCTTATCCAATTACTTTAGTTATTTTATCCACTTGTGTAGTAGGCTGCAAAACATTAAATAGAAAGGAGTAATAGCAGGATAGTGACTTGTCCTCTTTATATTTTTATCTAAACTCCACCAGAAAAGATGAAAACAAGAATATAATCACAAGATTATATAACAATAATTATGATTATTTATTGTAATCATTCTATTATGTAGTGAACATAAATAAAAATAATAAAATTACTCTACCAGGACAGGCAATGATAATATTCATAACTTCTCCTGCAAGCCTTTGAGCACCTCCCTCCCTGTGATCACTTCTCTCCCTCTCATCCCTCCTTCACTGCAGGTAAAGTTATGCTGATCCATTCTGTAACAATGAAAGCGTCTTCAGAAATGGCCCAGATTATGTGAATAAGAGGCAGCTCTGCGTGGCTGAAGGATGTAAGACAGCACTCCGGCATCCTATCTGGATATTATAGCTAAAGGGTATTCACTGAAAACAAACACAATATCCCTGCCTGAATAAATGAATTAAAAATGCACCCACAGAAAACCCTGTTTTTGCAGGAGAATACCTCTGGAGGATCATTTGGAGCCATACGTGCCTGTGAAAACTTGAGGAGTCCCTGACCTGGTGGGGTGACACTCCTTCTGCTGATTTTTGCAAACAGGGTTATGCAGAGGGCTGGAGGTTCCAGGGCCTGCAGAGGCAAGGAGTTGCCCCAGTGGGCTCCTTGTAGCCTGCTGACTGGTCAAGCTTGCCCAAGCCTGAGGTTGGAGTGCTGTCTTTCCACTATGTGGAAGGTAGCAGGGAGAGAGAGGTCTTGTGGCAAGGCCTTGCTTCCCAACTCCAAAGTCGCTGGGGCCTGCAAGAGAGCTAGAGGTCAGGCCAAGGTGTACCTGTGGTCCTCCCATTGCCAGGACATTCATTGTACTCAGTGGAAGCAGTCAGGGCCTTGCACTATCCCCTGGTCACTGTCACGTAAGGACCAATCTCTTGCCTGTTCTCCCAGACTGGGGTGCCACCCGCTCCCAGCTGAAAGGTTCCCAAGAACACTTGTCTGGGCCTCTCCTCGGCCCATTCCACATTCTATTTTTCATTATACTTATCTGTTTATGTCTTTCATCTCTTAACTACCCCCAGGTGGTCCCTCCCCCACTTGAAGATAAGCTCCTTGAGGGCAAAGCCTGCGCCATTTTTTGGCTTTCTAACCACAGAGCTTAGAGAGGCAGTGTGTCTTTAAACAGGCCATGAAAATAATCTGGACAGAGCACAGGGCTTGGAGTCAGGAAGATCTGAGTTCAAATCCAGCCTCAGATGCTTACTAGCTGTGTCCTTGGGCAAGTCATTTAAATGCTGTTTGCCTCAGTTTCCTCAACTGTAAAATGGGGATAATAAGGGTACCTGACAACAAGGTTCTTGTGAGAATCAAATGAGATAATACTTGTGAGACACTTTGAACAGTGCCCGGTATGGTGAGCACCACATAAATGTTTCTTATATAAATTATTATAAAATTGCTTATTATAAATTCTAGGATCAAAGATTTCCAGCTGGGAAAGGACCTCAGAGGCCATCTAGCCCAACCCCTTCATTTTACTGATGGGGAAACTGAGGCCCAGGGGAGGTGAAATTACTTGTCCAAGGTCATGTACACAGGAAACATCAGAGGTGAGATTTCAGCCCTGGTCCTTTGACTCCAGGGACCTCTTTCCATGGGAATGGGGGCAGTGGAGAGAGACCCAGAATCATGAAGATCTGAACCCAAGTGCCCTCTATATAAATGTGGGCACATCACTTATTTCTCTGGGCCTCAGTTTCCTCATCTGTAAAATGAGAGGGTTGGGTTAGATGGCTTTTAAGGTCTCCTTCCAGCTCAAAGTCTCTGATCCTTTGATGATGGTGATGGGAATCTCTGACATATAGCACATTCACAAAGCATTTTATGCATAGTGTGTTATGTCATTTGATCTTGCCCCAGTATCACAATTGTTATTATTTCAATTTTACAGATGGAGAAACTGAGGCTGAAGTGATTCACCTGGGAAAATACTGCTAGTAAGCATATGACAGATTCAGATCCAGGTCTAGTGACTTAATTAGTATTTTATCATTCAATTATATTTTTCTTTTAAATATTTACTCTTTTAAAATTTGTCTGAATTTGCTGGGTTTGGTGGTGTATCTCTATAATCCCTGTTTCTGGAGGAGGCAGAGGTTAGTGGATTGCTTGAGTTAGGGAGTTCTGAGCTGTAGGTGGGCTAAACTGATTGGGTAAATGTGTTAAATCTGGCACCAATAGGGTGAGACCCTCTGAGGGGGTGTCATGAAGCTGCCTAAGGAGTGGCAAGCTGGCCCAGGTCAGAAAAGAAGAGCAGGTTAGGGTTTCAGTGCTTTCTAGTATTGGGATCAGGGCTGTGAGTGGGTTCTGCCCTTCTAGTCTGGGCTCAGTCTTCAAAAAGTCTGAATTCTTAAATGTCATATTATTATGTCTCAAGGCCCTCATTTCTGCCACAGAAACCTGTTCCCAATTTTTATGGAGGGGCAACAGGAAGATAACATTCAGTATACAAAAATGTCTTAGGAGTCATTTTTGTTCTGTAAAGAGTGAGACCTGGGGCTGATCCTGGACTCAGGAGTACATGAGTTCTAATACAACTTTAGACACTTATTAGCTGTGTGACCCTGGGCAAGTCACTTAACCCAAATTGTCTAAAAAAAAAAGAGATTCATCTTGATTTCCTTCAAAGTCACTCTGTATAAGAAAGGTTTTCCAAGTGCAGGTAATATTTTGTGGCATCTTGTAGACTTTATGGAGACACTTGATTCTTTTAACTTCATAGTTTCCAAAATCTTCCAACTGCTTCTGGTAATTTCATAATTTATGTGACTGGCGACTGTCACATAGAGATGATCTATCATCTGTTTCCGGGAGTTAGTCCCTTCCTGCCTAAGATAAATGGAGCTGCCTGGTAATTAAGTCATAGTTACATAAGCAATGAAAAATTGGTAATGAGATTCAGAGAATACCTCCCAGTGATAAGGAATGCTCAAGCATTTAATTGGCATTTAGCAAATTAGATAGAGCAAACTGGATGTCAATGGATACATTCCCTTAAAATGTCAGTTGTCATTCTGAGTGTTGGAGGATACCACCCACCCACCCAGTAAGTCCTTTTCCATCAGTCTGTCAGGCTGGGGGACATTTTCCACTCACCAGTAATGAAAGATCCAAAGTCATTATACACATTATGCATCAACCACTGCTACATCCCCCTACTCTCCCACCTCATCAGTTCTGGGTACATAATAGGGGCTCCATAACTATTCGTTGAAGTGAATTGAATTATACAATTAGTTATAAGAACGATCAATCAAAAAACACTTATTAAGTATCTACTATGTGCCAGGTACTATGGTAAGCATTTGGGATACAAAAAGAGGCAAAAGCCAATTCCTGCCCTCAAGGAGTTTAAAATCTAATGGCGGGAGACAACATGCAAATAAATTTACACAAAGCAAGCTATATACAGGATAAATAGGAAACAACTGGCAGAAGGAAGACGCTGGGATTAAGAGGGATTGGGGAAGGTTTACTTCAGAAGGCAGGATTTTAGTTGGGACTTGAAGGAAGCCAGGAAGGTCAGTAGTTGGAGCAGAGGAGAGAAAGCATTCCAGGCATGGGGAACAGCCAGAGAGCATGCCTGGAGGCTAGACATGGAGTGTTTTGTTGGAACAGCCAGGAGGCCAGTTGAAAAATATGTGTCAGAGAGTGAGCTATAAGAAGACTAGAGAGGTTGTATGGGGCTATGTAATGGGAATGCAAATTTGGAAGATCTTCCCTGCCCCTAGGCTAAAATGCACCTGAAGCCTGGGGAGGGAGGCTTGTTTTTCAGTAGATACTTCTTGATTGGCCAGTGAGTCAATAAGGTTGTTACATTCTCTGAGCCAGGAGAAGGCTATATAAGCCCTGATGTGTAGCTTTGTTTTGGGACTCACTTTGAGAAGTGTTCTGTGATTTGATCTGAATTATGGGAAGCTGTTGTTGAGAGTCCCCTGGCTTTGAAAAACCCAGATGTTGACTGGGTATGGATATAATGGTTGGACAGTTTGGAAAGCTGTCTACTTTGATCTGTTAATGTCTTGATAATTCTGTCTGTATATTTTGAAGTTTGGGGTGCTGACCTTTTTCCCCTGAACAAGGTAAACGATATATGTCTGACATTAAAGTAAGCTTGTTAACCCATTTTGAGTTGCTTTCCTTTAACAAAGCAGATCCAAGAACCTGTGGTAGCTGCAAACCCTGAGGACACTTGGGGTGCTTGCTGCTACAGGCTAGGCTATGAAGGGCTTTGAATGTCAGACAGAACATTTTGTATTTGTTCCTTGAGACAATAGGAAGCCACCGGAGTTTACTGAGTAATTGATGTGATTGGACCTGAGTTTTAGGAAGATCACTGTAGTGGCTGATTGGAGGATGGATCGGAATGGGGAGAGACTTGAGGAAGGCAGACCCGCCAGCAGCTATTGCAGTAAACCGGGTGTGAAGCGACAAAGACCTATAGTAGGAGAGAAAGGGGCGTATTTGAGAGATGCTGCAAGGGTGAAATTGATGGGTCTTGGTACCAGCTTGGGTATGGAAGGGCGTGAGAGACAGGGGTCCAGGGTGACTTCTAGGTTGGGAGTTGAGGATGGTGTTGTCTTCTAGAGTAATAGGGAAGGTGGGGAGTGGGAGGGTTTGGGGGAAAGACAATGAGTTCAGTTTAGGATGTGTCAAGTTTACAATGTCTATTGGACAGTTATTTTGAGATGTCTGAAAGGTAATTGGAGATGTGAAATGAGGTCAGCAGAGAGATTGGGGCAGGAAAAGTAGATTTGAGAGTCAGAATAAAATGATAGACTAATGAAGAATGAAACGAGATGAACAAAATTCATACGACAGCAACAACACCACAAAGACAACTTGAAAGCTAGAAGAACTCTAATCAATGCAATGACCATCTGTGATTCCAGAGGACCAGCGATGAAGTGTTCTACTCTCCTCTTGACAGAGAGATGGTAGACTCAGGATGCAGAAGGAGACTTTTTTTT
>NW_027185588.1:259354-259707 GCF_028583685.1 Petaurus breviceps papuanus
AGACACAGAGAGCAACAGAAACAGAGAGAGAAAGAGAGAGAGACGGAGAGACAGACAGAGAGACATGGAGAGACAGAAAGAGAGAGAGAGACAGGGTAACAGAGAGAAAGACAGAGAGAGAGAGAGAGAGAGAGAGAGAGACAGAGAGAAAGACAGAGAGACAGAGACAGAGACACAGAGAGCTACAGAAACAGAGAGAAAGAGAGAGAGACGGAGAGACAGACAGAGAGACATGGAGAGACAGAAAGAGAGAGAGACGGAGAGACAGACAGAGAGACATGGAGAGACAGAAAGAGAGAGAGAGACAGGGTAACAGAAAGACAGAGACAGAGACAGAGACACAGAGAGCTACA
>NW_027185588.1:259807-302767 GCF_028583685.1 Petaurus breviceps papuanus
CAGAGAGACATGGAGAGACAGAAAGAGAGAGAGAGACAGGGTAACAGAGAGAAAGACAGAGAGACATGGAGAGACAGAAAGAGAGAGAGAGACAGGGTAACAGAAAGACAGAAAGACAGAGACAGAGACACAGAGAGGTACAGAAACAGAGAGAAAGAGAGAGAGACGGAGAGACAGACAGAGAGACATGGAGAGACAGAAAGAGAGAGAGAGAGACGGAGAGAGACAGGGTAACAGAGAGAAAGACAGAGAGACAGAGACAGAGACACAGAGAGCTACAGAAACAGAGAGAGAAAGAGAGAGAGAGAGACGGAGAGACAGAAAGAGAGACATGGAGAGACAGAAAGAGAGAGAGAGACAGGGTAACAGAGAGAAAGACAGAGAGACAGAGACAGAGACACAGAGAGCTACAGAAACAGAGAGATAAATAGGGAAAGACCCAGAGACAAAGACAGAGAGAGTCACCCTGAAAGCCAAGGAAGACCTGGGCTCTTGTTCCACTTCTGATACCCAGTGGCTGTATGACACTGGCCAAGTCACAGAATTTCTGAGCGCTCTAAATTTCAGAGGAAGTGCTAAACTGCATTGATAGAGGGAGTTCCTCAGCCAGGCATTCCCTAGACCATAGACCTGGTCCCTATTCCTATTGTGTTCCATTTTCTGCATAAAGTCTTTCCTGATTCCCCCCCCCCCCTCGTCTATACTGTGCTGCCGTCCATACCAAATACATACATACACACATATATGTATGTATGTGTATGTATATGTATATATACACTCTTGTTATCTCACTCATTAAGAGTAAGTTCCTTTTGAGTGGGAATTATTTCATTCTATCCCCAATAGCACCTAGTCGGCATTTTATAAATGCTTGCTGTAAATGGGACAGATGTTGGGAATAGAAAGACAAAAAAAAATCAAAAGCCTTTTATTGTGAAAAATAATTTGTTAGCTGCAGAACGCTCTCCGATCATGATTCTGCTGCAGCTGTCCCTGAGTCTCTGGTCCTGCAGCTATATGTAGTGGGTGGAGACTTCAGGTTCAGGTCTCCTGTCTCCTGGTGAGGTACTTTCCCCTTTACTGACGTGTGGTCTTAAGACAGGCAGGATTAAGTATAGAAGCTTAACACAGCCTCAGAATGGAGTCTCCTAAGGCTGCCAAAGGGGAGATGCACTGGTCCAGAGGATGACTGGGACCTTTTTTTTTGTTGTTTTGGTTTTTATTGCCTCAATTCCCTGGAGCTTACACATGGGTCTTGGGATGTGCTACTCAAGGGGAAACTTTGATTTTTCATTCCATTTATTTAAATGATGGTTTCTGTTCCCTGTAGATACTCTGAGCACATCAAAACGATGTTAAAGAAATGTTCATTAGCCCTGGGAAGAGATGTATGGAAATGAGAGGCAGGAGAGTGGGGTGGGAAGGATTCTGGATTGAAATAGCAGCTCTGCTACTGACTGGCTGTTTGACCCTGGTGGGCACAGCCCTTCAGCCCTTGGAACCTGCATCTTCTTTTTAAAAATGAAGCGGTAGCATTGGATGATCTCTGAAGTCTCTTTCAGCTCCAATATTCTCTGGGTCTTAGCATTCCACGATCTAAACACTAGAGCTTTTTCGGCCAGGGTCAGTGAACACTATTTTCAGGGGCTTCATCAGTTGCATTCCCCCCACCCCCCGCCCGCCCCGCCTAGCCCCGGCACAGCTATGCACAAATTACCAATTTGCCAGGGACCGAGGGACTGGAAGAATGCCGAGTGTATGCACATGGCTGCAAATGCATTGCTTCCCAAGTTATTACCAGCTGTGTGTTTGCTTCTCTCATGCATATTCTCCACTAAAGTTCTCCTCCAGGCCTCGTCACTGACATTATTCTGGTGAAGTACAAGCTCCAAGTATCCTACCCATCAAGGCCCAAGGATGGACTGGACCTGGTGCCCAAGGGTCTGCCCAAATAAGTTGAGAACTGAATATTGTCCCAAAATTGGGTATCTGTAATGGAAATGCAGGTTTAAAGATCTTCCCTGCCCCTAGGCTAAAGTGCACCTGGAGTCTGGGGTGGGAGGCTTGTTTTTCAGTAGATACTTTTTGATTGGCCAGTGGGTCAATAAGGTTGTTACATTCTCTGAGCCAAGAGAAGGCTATATAAGCCCTGATGTGTAGCTTTGTTTTGGGACTCACTTTGAGAAGTGTTCTGTGATTTGATCTGAATTATGGGAAGCCGTTGTTGAGAGTCCCCCGGCTTTGAAAAACCCAGAATGTGGAAACCCAGATGTTGACTGGGTATGGATGTAATGGTTGGACAGTTTGGAAATCTGTCTACTTGATGTTTCTGTCTTGATAATTATGCCTGTATACTTTGAGGTTCGGGGTGCTGACCTTTTCTCCTGAACAAGGTAAACGATATATGTCTGACTGATTAAAGTAAGCTTGTTAACCCATTTTGAGTTGCTTTCCTTTAACAAAGCAGATCCAAGAACCTGTATGAGCAGCAAACCCTGAGGACGCGCTTGGGGTGCTTGCTGCTACAGTATCAGAAAATGAGTATGTAAGCCAGAATTCCATTTAATTCCACAAACATTTATTAAATGCTTATTATGTGTAAGCCACTAGGTGGCTCAGTGGATAGAGCACTGGACCTGAAGTCAGGAAAACCTGAGTTCAAATCTGTCCTCAGATATTTACTAATAGTGTGACCCTGGGCAAGTCACTTAACTAACCTCTGTTTGCCTTAACCCACTGGAGGAGGAAATGGCAAACCACTCCAGTATCTCTGCCAGGAAAACCCCAAATGGGGTCACAAAGAGTTGGGCACAACTGAACAGCAGCACAACTATATGTATGTATGTGTGTACACTGCATACACACACACCCTGAACTATACACACACACACACACACACACACACACACACACACATACATATATAATCTCTCCTCTTGAGCTACGTGGCCCAGAATTTGGGTAAAATAAGATAGGTTACACAAATTGGATTAGGTACATTTTTAAGAAAAGAAAAAGGATGTTTAAAAAATAGCATAGCCATTTAAACCAGACCAAAGAAAACCGAATCTTCTTTATCAGTCTTTAGTTAATTAACATTTGTTAAACTCCTACAATGTGTCTGATTAAATAGGATAAAGAGAAGTAAGTTCCTGGAGCTATTGAAAGCCTTATGAGTTTTCTTTTGAAACCATAAAGTGATTGGGAAAGGGGAAGTCTTGAAGGAGACATTCAGTGTCTTACAGGAAAAAAAAATCACAAAATGGAGTGTCACTCTTCTCCCCAAAGTCCATATTTATGAAAAGACTTAGGAATTCAGTGGCCAACCATGAAACCTGACGACCAGGTGAATCCTGATCAAGAGATGATGGACTAAGGACAGAACCAAACACATATTTTTCAGATATGGCCATTGAGAGAATTGGTTTTGCTTGACTATGTCAATTTGTTAAAAGGGTTTTGTTTTTCTTTTTTTTTCAATAAGGGTAGGGGGAGAAGGGAGGGAGAGCAAAACACAAAAGCTTCTTGATTAAAAAAAATAAAATTAGAAGCATTGAAGGATTGTGTTTCTTATTATTTCCCTTGAGAAATGGCAATTGAGCATGGCTATGGAAGGACAAGGGTGTTTAATTAATTGACAAGCTTTTACTGGTCCTCACTGTGTGCCCAGCCCAATACTTGATTATGTAATGTGAGAGACTAAAGCAGACATGAATTCCTGCTCCAGTGAAGCTTGTTTCTCTTGCCAAATTGTAATTTTTAAAAACTATTTTTTGGTCAATTTAAATTCATTTGCTGTTTCCCTGTTAGAAAATAAGCACCCTGAGTAGTGGAAATGTTGTTTCTGGCATATAGTTGTTGCTGATGTTGTTCAGTCATGTCCCACTCTCTGTGGCCTTATTTGGGGGTTTTCTTGGTAAAGAACCTAGAGTGGTTTGCCGTTTCCTTCTCCAACTCATTTGACTGATGAGGAAACTGAGGCAAACAGAGGTTAAGTGACTTGCCCAGGGTAACACAGCTAGTAAGTGTCTGAGGCCAAATTTGAAGTCATGAAGATGAACCTTCCTGACTCCAGGTCTAGTACTCTATCCACTGTTCCACCTAGCTGTCATAAAATAGATGCTAATAAATGCTTGTTAATTGATTTATTGATTGTTGACTTGGAATTATATTTCCTTTGCATTGTGGTTGCAAACTCAAATGGAAAGGAGTGGCACTAAATGGTACATAAGGATTCCTGATTACTGTGTGTTGACTTAGAAAAACACATATTTAACATTGTCTATGTTTTATTGAGCACCATTTATTCATTTATTTATTATTCATTTATTTTTGCTAATACTTCCCAATTACATTCCAATATGGTTGGACTGTAGGCTGCATATTTGATATCTCTGGTGTAGTGGATAGAATCTTGAAATTAGAGTCAGGAAGGCCTGGGTTCAAGTCTTCCTCTGACACTTATTGGCTGGATGATCATGGACAAGTCACTTAGATTTTCTGAGCCTTAGTTTCCATATCTGTAAAATGGGGACAATAATACCCATAGTACCTACAGTTCAGGGAGGTTGTGAGGTTCAAGTTACATAATGTATTACATTTTGCAGACTTTAAAGCGATATATGAATATCAGTTATTCCTTGAATCCCTAGTTCACTGGCTTTCTCTGCATACAAGGTGAGTGCCTCTGGCCATGGTGCTAACTCAGCATGTGCTAGTCTTTTCCCACAGATGAGTACCTGGCTAACTGAGCAGTCCATGGTCTGTGTAATGAGCCTGCACTGCTCTCCAGGTCCATAGCACAAGATGTGCTGAGTGGAGAAATGAAGGTGACCTTTGCCACTGCTGATGTGTGCTGATTGTGCTGGACTCAGGTATGTGACATTAACCCTGGGGCAGCATCATAACTGGTAGTGTTTGGCTCAGCACAAACTTCACAAAATATGTTTGAAATGGGCAGCGTAGAACTTCCCAGATATCAACTTTTAAAATCAATTTCAGTGTTGATGATGGTGGAGAGAACCTGGGAGTACACAGGCTTATTGGAGAGACAGAGCCTAAGATTTGGTAAAGTCACTGCTTGGGAGACTGCTACTGGTGGAAACAAGGAACAGGGAGCTATCAGGGCCAGGAAAATCTTACTTGCTAGGTTTTGGCCTGCTAGGAAAGTGGCATCTTGTTATTTCCAATTTAAATTCCTTCTAACTGGGTGCTAAGCTCATATGTTTCTTAGCTACTGAAGGAGTCTGAATGCTGGGTATGGACCTTCTAAATTTTAGTGCTCAGGATAAAAACCTCAATTGCTTCATCCTAGTTACTCTGACCTGGGTTGATTCTGTCTTGTTTCCCCTCAGAAAAGTAGTGTTAAACTCAGTAGAAATCTGGGTCACTAAATCATAGACGAGGATCCCTGCTGGAGGCAGACTGACTTACATTACTACATTCCATTGTATTTTTATTTATATTGTTTAATATTTCTCAATTACATATTAATCTGAGTCAGGTACTACTTGGTAATATTGTGTGCCATGTGTTTGACACTTCTGCCTTAGAGATCTATTTAGCCCAGGCTGCTGAAACTTCAGTAGGGAGGCTTCCTTGTCTCCCTCTAAATGGTAGAGCAGTTGGATGAAAATCACAAGTGGGAAAATTAATTTAAAAAACAAAAGTAAGGTGAAAGAGTTCATTGAAGAGCCCATTCACTGGCTCCATGGTTCTATGCATATAAAACGAGATGCAAATGAAGGGCAATGCTCCCTTGGCTTTATGAGAATTTTTATGGAATGCAAAAGATTCTTGAATAATAGTTTAAATATTAATAATATAATAGCACATTTGATAATGGAATGCAGAGGATGATGGAATCCTGAAAGCAGACTTCCTTCCACTGAGGATGTTCAGAAGCCATTGCCCCTAAAGCTGGGAGCCTGCTCCTTTATTGTTTCTTATCCTTCATCATCCTCGTTGCCATCTGCATTGTCATTCTTGTTGGCTTCACCATCACTTCCTTCATCACCCTCATTCAGTTCCTCTCAACCATGTCTCCATAAGCATTTATTGCATACAGAGTCCTGTGCCAGGCACTGGGGCAGATGCAAAATTTGGGCTGACACAGCCCCTTCCTTCAAAGAGCTTGTAGTCCAAAGAGGGCTGTAAGAGAGTCACCTAGATAATTTTAATGCAAGATAAGTGCGTCAGCATCTTCTTTTTCATTTTCATCATCATCATTACCATCACTGTCACCATCATCCTCATCCATCACATTGTCATCATCTTCATGGTCCCCTTTAGCTTCATCATCATCATCATCATCATCTTTGTCTTCATTATCATTACCATCTTCATAATCATTGTCACCATCGCCTTTTTTGATCATAACTAACATTTCATCTTCATCATTATTTCCACTATTGCCACCATTACCAATACCTTTATTTGCATTATCTTCATTACCTTCATCATTACCATCTTCATTCTATCCACTATCATCTGTTTTCATTCATCTTTTATCTTCATCATCATCAATGACTCATTTTATCTTCATCTTCATTATCACTCTCACCATCAGAATCATGTTGACCTTTATCACCTTCATCATTATCGCCATCATCTTCATTTGTGCTTTATCACCATCATTATCACTACCATCTCCATCATCACTATTGCTTTTTTCATCTTCATTATTATTGCCCTTATGTCATCTCACCACCATGTTGTCACATTATCATCATTGGGCAAGTCCTACCTTTCCTTGTAGACTAAGGGGCTTTTGCAGGAACTGTCTCCATCACCACCACCACTTACATTATCTCCATTATTATTGCTCTCATGTCATTATCTCACTGCCATCTTGTTACACCATCACCATTAGGCATATTCTACCTTCCCCTGTGGGGTAAGGGGCTGTCATGGACTGTCTTCCCTCGGGAGGACATGGAATTCATACTGGCTTAAACACTTTAGTTGTGTCCTTCATAGTGTTAGAGCACAGACCTCCAGGATAGAAGAGAAAATGACTAAGTTGTGTGATTGAGTTTCCACTTTTTCAGGTTCAACAATTTTCCACAGTGTTTTTCATTCTTCTGCCAAGAGTCTGACAGACACGATGCCAAGCTCAGAGACTGACAGTTGAACTGCTCTTTCAGTCTGAAACCCACCTGGAGGTGGCGTTCCCTGCCTCGCTTGAAATAGTTTGCTGTCATTATCAACATACTATATCCCTGCTTCCATCTCCCCACTCACCGATGCTTCCTGCTGTGACATTACCAGCAACTTGGTTAATACCATCTTTATTCATTTTTCATACAAATTAATTTTGCTTCAATAAGTAGGTCTTCATGATTATAACCCACTGCAATCAGGGCATTACTTCTAGCCAGCTGAGTGTGGATTCATCACACACTTGGTTTTAAGTCTTCTGCAGAGCCAAGAGGATGCTTAAAGGAGAGTAATTCTGAAATACCTCCTGAACCACTCAGAATAACAACAGCAACAACTGCAACAACTACTAGATTTAGATAGTATTTTAAGGTGTGCAAAATGCTTTACAAATATTTTCCCATTTGATCCTCATTACAACTCTAAGAGGTAGGGACTACTATTACCCATCTTACAGATGAGGAAACTGAGGAAGAGAGAGGTTAAGTGACTTATCCAGAGTCAGCTAGTCAATAAATATTAAGTGCCTACTGTGTGCCAGGCACATAAATGCTGGGCATACAAAGAAAGACAAAAGATAGTTCTTGTTCTGAAGGAACTTGCAGTGGGGAAGACAGTATATTCAAACAACTCTACACAAATAAATTGTACTCAGTATAAGTTGGAGATAATTAAGAGAAGAAATGTGCTAGAATTAAAGGAGAATAGGCAGGACTTCCTGTAGAAGGCAGGTCCCATAGCTAAAATAAGTATCTTTCTGATCCTGAGACTGGATGCCTTAAGAAAAAATCTGAAATTAACAAATGCCATAGAGAATGGACATTTGTACATATATATATATAGTAGGACAGAAGAAGAGGAGTGTATGTGAAACTAGAGGGGAGGAGAGAGGAAAGGAGAGAGGGAAGGAAGAAGGAACAGAAGGATGGAGGAAGGGAGAAGGGAAGGAGGGCAGGAGGGAGGAACAGTGGGAAGAGAGGAAAGAGGAAGAAGGGGAGGAGAGAGGGAAGGAAGGAGGGAGGGAAGGAGAGAAGGAAAGAAGAGAGGGAGGGAGGAAAGGAAGGAGGGAAGGAAGGAAGGAGGGATAGAGGGAATGTAATGTTAATGGAATAGGAAGATCTTCCCTGTCCATTAATAGGCCTATGTGACCACATGTGTCCCTTGGAAAAGGAGCTGTGTTCACAGGTCTAAAGGCACACAGGAATTTCAATCACAGAGGTCTTGCTGCTTTCACAGCTGTGATACATCTTGAGTCACATAGACCCCATTGGGGGAGGAACTTGCCTAAGGAGGAGCTTGTTTAGCATTAAGCTTGCTTACAGGGAGGCTTGTAGGAAGGCTTTCACACCTTTTGGTACTAAGCTAATTAGGCATTGAGTCAAGAGGTTGTGGTGCCTTCTGGCTCTGAACCTATTAGTTGAAAACTATATATACTGGGAGGTTGGTATTTTGCTTTGGGGGTTCACTCATGAGAAGAACCTTTTGATTCCCTGGATGGGACTCCAAGAAGCCGTTTGTTAAGAGCTTCCCCCTGCCCCCCACTACTTAGATGTTGGTGCTCTCCTGGTCTGGTGGTGTTTGTATTATTCTGTTTAGACAGTTGGAGCCATGTGTTGGATTCTTTCTTGGACACTCACTTCTTTCTACTTATCTGTACTAATCTATCTATTAATTAAAGTTCAGATCGCTAACCTCTTTAAGGTCTTTACTTCAGAAAAGCATATCAAAGAACTTGTGCTAGCAGGCCATCCTGGATGCTTGCTATTACAGGGAGGGAAGGAAGGAGGGAAGGGGGGAAAGAAGGGAAGGAGGAAAGGAAGGAAAGAAGGGAAGGGAAGAAAGGAGGGAGGGGGTCTTTCTGAGTCTGAGGCTGGCTTTCCCTCCACTGTATTGCATTACCTGACTGGGAGAGCAGGCTGTGTGGAGGGCCTGCCATACCCAGCCCAGGTACTTAGACTTTATTCCAGAGGAAAGAGGGAGTCAGAGAAGGTTTTTGAGGAGGGCAATGATATGGTCAGATTTTGGAAGATAGTTTTAGCAGCCTGTATGAGGGATGACTTGGAGACCCAGAAAGCCTGGTGGCAGCCTTTGCACATCTGCTACTTCACAGCCTGCTTCTTCACAGACCTGTCCCTCCCTTGTTTTCAGTCTGCCTTTACCTGGTTGTACCCACATCCCTGTGTCTCCATGTCCTTCAATTCCCCTCTTCTACCTCCCCCTTAGCCCTCTTTCTTCCATGCCCTCTTCCCTCAGTTCTCTTTAGGCATGCACGAAGCATCTCCATTGTCCTACAGGTGCCATCTCAGGGCTGCCATCCCACATTTGGAGAGTGGGGGTGGATATGGAAGATTGCCCACGACTAATTATTTTTGCTGCTTTGAATGGAGTTAACATTTTGGGCAATGCTACCTAACAAGCAGAAAATGGTTATTAATTTCATTAGAATTTGGTGTAATGGCACTAATAAGGATGAAACTTTTTAGTAATGGATGTCGAAGTTTGTGTGTGAGTGTATATGTATATTTGTGGTGTGTGTTGTACGTGATATGGGAGTGTATGTGCGTATGTAGCTTGTGGTATGTGCCATATGCACAATGTGGTAGTGTGTGTGATATGTGTATGCAGGGTATGTGCAGTGTTTATGGGTGTGGTATATATGTATATTGTGTTATTGTGATAATAATGGCAATTAAAGATTCCCCTGTATTGGCTTGGTTTTCAAATTGATTGTGTTAAAACCCAGAGCTTGTTAATCCCACCTGTGGGATGGGCTTGTTGATGTGAAAAGAAAGTCCCGAACTGGGAGGAGCTGGTGATGTAGATTTGGAGAGACACGAGAGAGAGGCAGAAGAAACTTTTTTTTTTTTCAGAATACCGGCATAGGTGCTCTCCATTTTATTCAGTAACAAACCCAGAACAGAGAAGATCAAAACATGACATCATTCCAAATACAGCATTTACTAAGTGTGATTAAATAATCTCCAAGTACTACCCCACCCCAGGACCTTCCAATCATTCAATCAATTACAAAGTCTCTGTTCTAAATACTTCTCCACCCCTAGGCTATACCTTAATTTAATCCACCACAAAGCCCCTCTTCTCAAATGGAGATTAGTTTCCAAACATAAGGTCAAAAGTTCCCCACCCCTGGATCACAATTGAATTTACCCCAGAGTTACATCAAGTTTAAACACAGCACTTAATACCCAAATGGAGGTCTTTTCTTCATCTTGACACGAGGCAAGTTCTCAGCAATCTTAGTTCCTGGGGAGACAAGGCTTAGCAAGGCCATAAGATACATTGCCAATCCCTTCATGAATTTATCCTCTGTCTGTAGAACAGTCCTAGAACCCCTGAACACATTAGCAAAGCCCTCTCCCAGGATTTCTGTAAACATACAACAAGAAAATCCTTCTTCAGGGCTTCTGAACCAACAGAAAGGCTCCCAGACCCCTGCAACAACAGCACTGTCCTTCACCAGTGGACAGTATTCACTCTCTGTCTGCAGGACAGTCTCAGGGCTTCTTAACCAAAAGCCAGGTTCCAGGACTTCTTCAACAAAAGGACTGTCTTTCACCAGTGGACAAATCTGGCAAAAGAACATCAAAACAGACAGACAAAGTACCAGCAAAACAGCCATGTCTCCTCAGTCCTTGGCAGCTCAGGGGGCAGGTCTCAAAAGTCCAGGGCAATTCAAAGCGGCCACCAGCAATTCTCTTAGTCTCTCTCCACGAGGTGCTGCTTCCAAAAAAAAGTTTCTTCTGCCTCTCCCTTGTCTCTCCAAATCTACATCACCAGCTCCTCCCAGTTCAGGACTTTCTTTTCACATCAACAAGCCCATCCCACAGGTGGGTTTAACAAGCTCTGGGTTTTAACACAATCAATTTGAAAACCAAGCCAATACAGGGGAATCTTTAATTGCCATTATTTTCACAGTTATGTGGTAATGTATGTGATATGTGCCTATGTGTATGCATGCACGGTGTTTTGTGCATTTCTGGTATGTGTGTTTTATGTGTGATGTGGTAGTGTATTGTGTGTATGTGCTGTGATGTTTGTGTGCTGTAGGTAGGTATTTATATATCATATGTGTGCACATGTAGCATTTGTGTGTGGCATGTTTGTGTATTTGTGACATATGTTGCATGTATGATGTGGTAGTGTATTTATATATGATATGTGTGCATGTGATATGTGAGGTCTTTGTGTGTGATATGTGTGTAGTTGTGGTGTGTGTTGTATTTGTGATATGGAATATGTATACATGTGATGCATGTGATATACATGTGATGTATGTGATATAGATGTGTATTTGTGGTGTGTGTTGAATTGTATATGTGTGATGTGGTAGTTTGTGGTAGTGTGTGGTTGTGTGTATGTGTGTGTGTGTGTGTGTGTGTGTGTGTGTGTACCATTCTCTGATCTCTGTGTCTGGTGGGGGTACATCCACCCCATTAGCTGGGCTGACTGATCTTGGTTATTGCCACTGCTGTGCCATGAGGGGCTGAGCTTGGAGGCAGGGTGGAAGCTGAGAATGGGCTGTCAGGGATTTTGGTCCAACTTCCATCCCCTCCCCAGATTTTACAAACAAGGAGGCAAGCCCCCAGTGGGCAAGTGACTTCCCCAAGATATCACAGCAAGTCAGTTGTCAAAGCCAGGAGTGGAACTCAGTTCTCTTGTCTTCTGGTCCAGGGATCCTGCTTCCGCACAAACCTGACTGACACCAGAGTCACACACCTGGCCATTTGTTTTTATTTTTTCATAATCTGACAGTAGAATATAAACTTACACTATTAGTGAGCACTTGGACTGGAGTCAGGAAGACCTGAGTTCAGATCTTGCCTCAGACATCTACTAGCTGTATGACCCTGGGCAAGTCATGTAACTTCTATCTGCCTCAGTTTCCTCAACTGTAACATGGGGATAATAACAGCACCCAACTCCTAGGGTTGTTGTGAAGATCAAATGACATAATATTGCAAAGTGCTTAGCACAGTGCCAGGAACATAGTAGGTGTTTCTTCCCCGCGTGCCCACCCCTTCAAGGACAAACCTTATTTATGATGTTGTCTTGTATCCCTAGGGCTTAGCAGAGTAGTTGGTACGTTTGAGAAGTGTTCGTTGGCTTGGACTATATTGATAGATGGCTAGCCTTCACATTTTCCCATGTTCTGACATGTCTGTATCATACTGGGAGGACCTGAGGACAGAGCTTGAGAAGGGCCAGGCTTCATTGGGCTCGCTTGGGCTGAGCTCTGGGACTTGTTCCTCAGGATAATCATTAAGGGGAATAGTTATTACAGTTAATAAGAGCAAGCAGTTTTATGGCACCTTAAAGTTTCCAAAGCACTTTGCATGTTATCTCATTTGATCCCTGCACTAACCCTGTGAAGCAGGTACTTTTATTGTCCTCATTTCACAGATGAGTCATCAGTCAATAAATGTTAAGCACTTTCTATGTGCCAGGCAATTTCCAATATGATCTCATTTGATCCTAATAAAAACCCTGTGAGGTAAGTGCTATTAGGAACCTCATAACAGTTAAGGAAACTGAGGCAGACAGAGGTTAAGTGTCTTGTCCAGGGTCACACAGCTAGTAGATGTCTGAGGCAAGATCTGAACTCAGGTCTTCCTGACTCCAGGCTAAGCACTCTCTTCACTGTACCACCCAGCTACTTATAATAACAACTAACTCACATTTATATAGCTTCTTAAGATTTACAAAGTGCCTTCCCTACTTTATATGATTTGATCCTCACAAAAACCCTATGAGGAGGGGTACTATTATTACATCTATTTTACAATAAAGAAATTGAAGTCCCGAGAGGCTGTGACTTACCCAGGTTGGCACCACTAGTAACTAGCTGGCTAGATGGAGGCATGCATGGTTGGCCTCTGTAACAGGTGGGCATCTTTAACAGTTCATGTTTAGGGATGTGCATGAAGGTTGGAGGGAAAACACCTAGTGCTGATTTAGAAAAATTTTTAAAGGTATTGTAGTGAAGTTCATTGTTGGAAAATATATTCAAATGTCCAAATTTCCAAAACTTAAATATTATGATTTCCAAATATTGAATTTATAAAATGTGGAGACTTTGGGGGAACAGAAGTGAAATCTTTGAGAGTCAGTGCAATTTTTAGCTTGTTGAGATTGTTTTAGAGCCTGGCTCCCATCTAGCATGTCAGCTATCCCTCTCATCCTAGCATCATTGGCAAATCTGGTGGTGATGCCATCTATCCCTTTACCCGTATCTTTTACAACTTTCCACAATCTGGCTCTAGTCTGCCTTTCCAGGGTTAATGCCCATCATCCCCTTCATTCATTCTCTGTTCCTCCTTCCTGCTCCCCATCTGTCTCCTACCTTCTCCTTGCCTTTGCTCGGACTGGAACACACTCCTTATCTCACCTCCTTGTCAAATTCCTCACTTGTGCCATCTCCTTGAGAGGCTTTTCTCTGATCCATTTAGTGGCTAGTGTTTTCTATGATTTCTCATTGGATCAGGTACATACTTACCTGTTTCTGTGTGGAATGCCCTCAGGAGAATACAAACTCTTTGATAGCAGGATCTGTCTTTGCATCCCCAGTACCTAGGAGAGTTCCTACACAGAGCATATTGGATGGCACTGATATTGAAATCAAAACACCTGAAAAATCACTGGCTCTGGAGTGAAAGGCCTTGGGTTCACATCACAATCTGACATCAAGTATCTGTGGGATGTTGGACAAATCTTTTAACCTCCCTGGCCCTTAATCTACTCATCTGTAATATAGGAATGTTGGACTAAATGACCTCTAGGGTTCCTTTCAGCTGTCTGTGACCTTATTATGATTATGGCTCTGTGTCATTATGGCCAAGTGACTTCACTTCTCTGGGGGTTTATTTTCCTTCTCTGTATGTAAAAGTGGAGTGACTGATTTACTCCATCCTGCACTATTTAAAGTAGTATGTAAGATGCCTATATAAGAAAAGGCCTTTGACTTTGCATAAGACTCCCCTTCTAATAAACCAGAAAACTTGGTCTGCTTCAGGGGTCAACTATAAGTTATCCAGCCAGTTGAGAAAGGATTCTTTTCAGAAACTGGGGCAGGTGTGGCATTCCAAAGACCCCTAAAGAGCAAAGGTTGTTCTGAGCTGAGACAGAAAAGGTAGATTTCAAGGAGGGCCTAATGGCACTATAGGTTATCTCAGAGCAGAAGACCCAGGTTGAGTGAAATCCCAAGAAGAGTTTGGATCTTTTCTCAATTTTCTCTCCCAGTGCCTATGTATTCATAGATATATAATCTGTCACCCAGTTTCCAGCAAAATGAATTTTGCCCCAACCACTAAAAAAACCAGAGGATAGAGATAGATATTAATGTAAAATTAGGAAGATAGTCCAGTCTCTGCTTAAAAGTCAGGAATTTTCCTAACTGGGGGCTTGGAGCTACTGTGACTAAAGTCATAACTTTTCATCTAAAAGAAATTCCCTAAAGCTGAAGGGGAAGGAACCATGTGGACTTTATGGACCATTATATCGCTCCCCAGGCTTTGAATAATTTAATTATTATGACTGGGTTTTATGTGTAAAATAGGGATAATAATTTCTATAGTGGTTAAGTGGAGAGAGCAGTGGATTTGAAGTTAGGAAGATCTGTGTTTGAATCCTGCTTCAGACACTTACTAACTGTTGTAAATCATTTAACCTTTCAGCTCATTTCCTCACATATCAAAGGGGATGAATAATGACACCTATCTCACAGGGTTATTATGAAAATCACATGGCAACCATAAAGGGCTTTACTGTATACTGTTATAGTGCCTACTTTCCAGGATTCTTGTACTTTGCAAAAATTATAATGCCAACAGAAATGTCTGCTATTGTTATTATTCTATAAAGTGCACTGTGTAGGTGGGGGTGTGTGTCTGATGTGTGTCTCTTCCCATTCCCAAAGAGCAGGTTGGACAGTTCCTCAGCACCACCCTTCACATCCTGAAGCCCTTTCCATCATCTCCTTTTCTATCCTTTAACAGAAAGCATCCACCATCTACCTCCAGATTTATAAACTTGAGCCCCTTGAGAAATTCAGGAGAATTAAGTTTCAATTGACCTCCCAGACTTTGGACTTTAGAAAAGCTTTTTGAAAACTGGGGCTTTGGGTTAATTTGAAATTCAAATGGCCCTTAGTTGATCAGCTTCCCATGGTCCAGCAGGCTGGTTTGTCCCCTGGGGAGGCATCATGGTGGTAATTGGGCCTTTTATCCCTAGTACACATGGAGTTGCCAGCTTCCTTCTGAAGATTATAGGATTCCTAAAGCACATTGTCAATACAAAAGGCTTCCCCCTCTGGCTTAGGTGCCCCCAACCTCTAATTCAATTAGATTGGACTATCTGTACCCTTCCTGGGCTCCCTAAGGAACTCTGGGTACTATTCCCCCCTCCCCCAAAGGTGACAGGTTAATCTTCCAAGGTGATATCCTGTGTACTCCCAGCTGGACAGAGTTAATGACTTGAGTGAGGAACAAAGGGAGGCTAGCCAAGGAGCCCCGGGAGCTGGCAGGATAGAGAATGATGAGCCGGCTGCCATTTTGAGAATGGATGTGCGTCGGTAGGAGAGACACTTACAATTGTAGTTGATACTCAGCTTGCTTGATGTACTGGGGTATGGAAGGCCAAGACACAGGATAGGCCTGGTTAGGGGAGTAGGGAGGCAGCTTGGAGAAGAGGCACAAATTGTGGTCCCTACTTACTGATCTATTAAGTATGTGCCTAGAATTGTACTAAGAATGGGGGAAACAGATACAAGCAAGTAAGACAGTTCTTGCCCTCAAGAAGCTTATATTCTAACACTAAAAAGTAACACACAAAAGAGAGCTGGAAAGGTGGTGCAGGAGAGTGAGACATGAGGAAAAATATCATAATAATTAGAGTTGTCTCAATGCAGAGTGTTCTACCTCTGGAATGTCAGATCTGGAAGGGCCCTTAGAACATGGCATATCAGAGGTGAGGGGCCCTTAGAACATGGAATTTCAGACAAGAATGGACCTTAAAACATCGAAGGGCAGAATTCTAAGGGACTTTAAAGACCATCTAGTTGAATTCTTCCCTTCTCTTGACAGGAAAGCAGGTACTATGAAAGGAAAATGATTGCTCAAGGTTACATATCTAGTAAGTGGCAGAGCTGGGATCCAAACGCAGGTACTCTGATTCTAAATCTTTCTGCCACATTGGAAGATGGCCCCCTTGAAGTTTAACATGAGCCATTTCAGGGACCTGGGGGTGAGCATGAGAAATATATCTCCTTAAAATAACTTATGGGGAAGATATTACCAGATAATGATTTTACGGCCAAGAGGTGTGGGTGGGGAGGTGAGACTCCGATCCCTCTTTTGAGCTTGAAACTAGAATGAAGTGATTGCTTAAGAGTAGAGAAGGTGCAGAGAAGAAAGTTGAGCCTTTTCCAATTAATCAGTCAATCATCAATTGAATAACCAAACAATGATTTATTAGTCACTTCCTCATATTCAACCAATTGCCAAGTCCTATTGTTTCTATGTTCATAACAGCTCTTGCATAGTTCTCCTTCTCCCCTCTGACACAGCCACCTCCTGGTACAACTCCTAATCACCTCACACCTTGATCATTGCAATAGCCTGCTGGTGGATCTGCCTGCCTCAAGTCTCTACCTATTCTAGTCCATCTTCCGTTCAGCCACTAGTGGTTTTCCTGAAGCACAGATCACCCTCCCCTGGCATATAGTAAGTACTTAATTGATGCTTGTTGACTTTATTAAAAAGCCTACCATGTGCCAGGTGGACAGCTAGGTGATGCAGTGGATAGAGCACTGAACATAAACTCAAGAAGACCTGGGTTAAAATCTGGTCTCAGATACTTCACTGTTTACCTCAGTTTCCTCATCTGCAAAATGGGGCTAATAATAGCAACCTAGAGTTGAGAGAATCAAATGAGATTATGTTTGCAAAGTGCTTGGTACAGTGCCTGCCACATAGCAGGCTTATTCTTTTACATAATACATGCACTGCACATATGTATGTTTATATGTATGTGTATGTATATATGTGTATACATGCTCATATATATGTGTAATTCATATATTAAGTAGTTACATTCAAGATAGTTTGGGAGGGAGGCCACTAGCAATTTGGGAAAACAAGAAAGGCTTACTGCGGAAGATGGTACTTGAGATTATTTAAAAGAGGGATATGAGGCAAAGTTAAAGAGAGTGCATTCTGAGCATGGAACACAGCATAAAGTCACAGCGATGGGAGATGGATTGCTGTGCATGAACAACAAGAGAGAAGGCTGGTTTAGCTGGACTATTGGGTATGAGAAGAACAGCTAATGTCCAACAGGTCTGGAAAAGGGGGCTTGGGGCCAGCTTATGTAAGGCTTCAAAAGCTAAACAGAGGAGTTTATATTTTATTCTAGAGCAGGGTTTATAGATACATTTCAGGGAGTTTGAACTTGCGTGGGGTGAAAAAAATCCCATCTTTATCTTCACTAACCTCTAACTGAAATTTAGCATGTCCTTCAATTATCACAATAAAAAAAAGTGATTTGGAGGAAATATCCTTAGGCTCAACCAGAATGTCAAAAAGGGTCCATGACAAAAGAAATATGAGGAACTTCTGTCCTAGAGGTTAAAGGAAGCCACCGATTAAGTGGGAGAATCATATCGCATGGTTAGATCTTTCTCTGGGAGCCCCATTTTTCTCCTCAGTCATGGGCTATGTCTTGGCTTGAGAAGCATTCTCTCAGCCAGAAAAGAGTAGTAGAGCAGTTGAATTTGCTGCCCTGGGCAGGAGGGAGGATTTTGCAAACCCATTCCTCTCTAGGATGAGCCCTCTGGTTAGTTTTTAGGAGGCAGAAAGAAGTGTTCTAACCTCTCCGAGGCCTCACCCTGAGAGGGACTCAGAACTTCCACACCATAATCTTGGACAACGCATTTTTAATTACACTTTATAAAGATTTTATAAGAGCAGGCTGAATATCATTACTGATGGGGAACTATGGCGGCCAGACAAGATTTATGCTGGAGACAATTACATTTTACAAGCGGAGGCAGAGAGCGGAGGTAATTAACAAGAATAATGAATGGACCACCATTCCATAAATCACTGACATAAGAGAGTAAATAATAGACGGCAGGAGACCCTGAGCCAGGCTTTGCCATCAGTCACCTGCTGAGATGCTGGGCCCCCTCACCCACTCATCAGATCTCTCTCCTTCTGTGTTGAAAAGTCATCCTGATGAGCTCATCCTATGGATTCATTCTAGGAAAGAAGGGTGTTGGCAGAGTTCTGTTACCTCCAGGATTGGGAATTCTAGAGTGATGGAATGTCATGACCTGGAGCTTTTGTGGATTGCATTGCACACCAAATGCTACTTCTGGCTTCCTTTAAGTCCCAACCAAAATTCCTTTGTTGTTATTCATTCATTTCAGTCATGTCCAACTCTTTGTGACCCCATTTGGGCAAAGATACTGGAATGGTTTGTGTAATGGCAAGCAAAATAAGATTTTTACACTTTGTCATTTGCATTTACAGATGAGGAAACTGAGTAAAACAGGGTTAAGTGACTTACCCAGGGTCATATAGCTAGTAAGTGTCTGAGGCTGGATTTGAACACAGGAAGATGAGACTTTCTGATTCCAAGCCCAGTGTTCTATCTACCATGACAGCTAGCTGCCCCGAATTCCCATCTAAAATCCCATCTTTTGCAGGAAGCCTGTCCCATCCCCTCTTCATTCCAATGCCTTTCCCTCTGTTAGTTATCACCTATTTATCATATATGTATATATGTGTACACATATGCATATATATGTGCATACATACATATATACATACAGAGCTAGTTAGTACATATTTATTTGCTTTTTGTCTCCCATATTAGATTACAAGCTTCCTGAGGGCAGGGACTATCCTTTACCTCTTTGTATCCTCAGTGCTTAGCCCAATAGTTATTAGTAGGCACTTAATAAATGTTTATTGATTGACTTGTTGATCCTATTATCCTTAATTCTGTTAGATCTCAGAGCCAGGAGGGACCCTTGAGGTTGTCTTATCTAACTTCCCTCCCTGTCTATAGAAGGAATTTTTAACTTGTGAATTTGTTTTCTAAAAATATTTTGATAACTATATGTCAATATATCTGGTTCCTTTGTATCCCTATGTATTTTATTTTATAGAAGGAAGAAAGGAAACAAACATTTATTAAGCACTTACTTAATATTCCAGGCTCTCTGCTAAGCACTGGAGATACAAATAGAAGCAAAAAGCCCTCAAGGAGCTTACATTCTAATGGGAGAACACAACACGCAAAAAAGAGTTGGAAGGCATGGAAAAGGGATTGGGGATACAAGGCAGGTTGACTGGGACCCCTTTACCAAATGGAGGCTTCAGGAGTACAGGAGAAAGGCATGCATCCTTAAACCAGGGTGAGCAGACTGTAGGGAGTTTGAGGGTGGGGAGGCTCTGGCACTGATGGACATTCCAGGATGACCCAGCAATAGAGGGAACATGGTTTTGAAGTCCAGAGGAAGTCAAGAACAGGACATTTAAAAATTATTCCTGGGGGTGGCTAGGTGGTGCAGTGAATAGAGCACTGGCCCTGGAGTCAGGAGGACCTGAGTTCAAATCTGACCTTAGACACCTAACACAAAAAACTAGCTGTGTGACCTTGGGCAAGTCACTTAACCCCAACTGCCCTCCAAAAAGCAAAAAAAAAAATTATTACTTTCAAGTCATGCTACTGCTAGACTACCAGACTGCCAAGGGGTCCATCATACAAAACAAGGTCAAGAACTTCTGCTATGGCACCCTTGACAGGAGACCTTGGATGGAATAGTTCTAAAGATAGAAGAGGGGAATCCTTGTTTGCTAAGATAGTTCATTACTGAGTAATTCTGATGATTAGATAACACTTCTTCATATTAAGTTCCAACAGACCTCCTTGTATCTCCCAGCCACTGATCCTCATTTTGTCCTTTGTAGTAACTCAACCCAAGTATGGTGTAGTGGAGAGTGTTCATTGTGCAGTCAGAGGGTCTGGCTCCATATCTTGCCTATGATGATTCACTTTCTGTGCGATCTTGTACAATGCACTCAACCTCCTCCTCCATCTTTCTCTTTGTCCTCCTTCCATTTTCTTTCTCTTCCTCCCTTCTCCCTTCTTTATTCCTTGTCTTTCACCCTCATACAACCTCCTCCTTCTTCCCTTCTTTCTTTCCATCTTTCTCTTCTTCCTCCTTTTTTCTTCCTCTCCCTCTTCCTTTACCTTTTCTCCTTTCTCTCTCTTCCTTTCCACCCCCATTCCTCCTTGTCCTGCCCCAGAATGAAAGGACCAGCTGCCATTTCAGAACTTGTCCCAGACCACTCCTATGTTTTTAATATATTTAGAACCCATGATATTAAAAAGTGCATTAGGGGGAGAGCATGAGGCTGGACGAATGGCTGCCCCCACTGGCAGATTTCTGCTAAATGAGCAGCCCCATCACCTGCATGCTCTTCTCCCCAAGAAATAGAGAAGGGGCCTGGGTTAAATGCATAGCAATCATGGCCCATGGCTTCCACCCTCCTGCAGTGGCAAAATGCTGTGTTTTTTCTTTCATACTCTCCCTATTGGGCTGGAGAGAGGAGCATTATGTTCTCATCAAGGAGCTGCCTCCCAGAGAGCACTTAGCTCAGATTTCTCAGCTTGTAAGGCACACAAAGCTTATTTCCATTAATTCTCCAATTCCCCCACCATCCTCCGAAAGGGAGGTAGGCAACTCTAAAGTGGTACCCTTCCCTTTTGCAATTATCATATGATTGATTGGGTCCCTGCCTCTCTCTGACTTTGGATTTCTTTCTTCATACAGACCCATCTGTTCTGGGGCCAGGTGTGGGGTAGCTTCATTAAAACTCCATTGCTGATGCAGCTAGGTGGTGTGGTAGATAGAGCACTGGTCCTAGAGTCAGAAGAACCTGAGTTCAAATTTGGCCTTGGACACTTACTGGCTATATGACCTTGGTCTAGTCACTTAACCCTGATTGCCTCCCAAAACCTCACAACATTTCATTTTCCAGGACCCTTGAGTAGCGGGGTGGGCATCCAGGCTGGGACTGGAGAGGAGGAGGCAAAGCAGATTTGTAACATGGTGGCATTTCAGAAGAGCTGACCCTTGAAGGGTTTTCAGGGTTCATTCAATTTGACACCTTCATTTCTGAGGTGGAAACTGAGGTCCAAAGAGGGTTTAAGGCAGAGGTGTACTGGGAAATGTTTTAACCACCAGTCCTCAGCAAGGCATGTATGTAGGACACACTTTTAGGTTTAATCTGTATTATTCAGATTTTCTTCATCACTTTCTTAAGTCTAGGCAACCAGGAAAACAGTAACTCAAACCCTAATTTGTAGGGTTTGCCTACAATTTCCAATATTTACTCATACTGATAATTTAACAACCAGCTCTTTGGAGCAGCTCTGAGCTAGCTCCAAACACACTCCTAGAGGTCAGTGTAGAGACAGAACCAAGGCTAGAACTCATTCCTAGGGCTCTCTTTTCAACTGATTTGTGTGTATTTGATAAGGCAAAAAGCTGGGGGGGGGAGGGGTATGTCCATCAGTTACAAAATCTCAGAATATTTGAGTTGGAAATTCTATCAGTGGCAATCTTCTTTGATATAGCAAGGGAATGTCCAGCCTCTGCTTGCATAGCTCCAATGAGAGGTAACCCAGAACCTCCCTGGGACAATCCATTGCACTTTTTTAATAGCCTTCTAGTAAGTTCTCTGGAACTTCCAGCCCTCTGGAACTATCTCCCCTCCCCACCCTGTTAGCTTTAGATCTATGATTAGTCTGCCTATGGCCAGAAAGCCATTCTCAAACTCAGAAAAGTCAGTGTCAAGTTGGATTAGGGAGCTCTCAGGACCCTTGGAAGAGGGGCCTCTTGCATGAACTTCTTTCCAGGTCAGAACTAAAATGAGCCATCTCCTCAATCCAGCCGTGTCAGTAAGCTTTAGATCGGATGGGAACACCTTTGTACAGAAACACAATGGAATCTCAGAAAGTTCTCTTTGTTCTTCTCCTTGTTTCCTGTATGGCTCTTGTACTGATCAACAAAGGAAGATACTTTTGCCCTGTTCATTCCCATTAGCTCCATGGAAGGCCCTACAATGCCCTTTAGAGAGCTCTGAATTTCCTGTCAGCTGACTGTCTTGTGAGGCGGACGTCAGCCCAGTAAAAGGGGATAATGTCCAGCAGCCCCATCAAAACAGTGTTCTCTAGTACATCTCTGGGGGGAGGAGGGGAAGAGTTGGCTCTCCCTATGTAGCCTACCTTGGGGAGGCAAGTGTGGTACGGTGAGAAGACCTGCCTATGGGAAACCCCTTCTCTGTCTGATGTTTCCTGTCTGTGACCTTGGGCAAATCACATAACTTCTCTGGGCCTTGGTTTCCTCATTGGTAAAATGAAGTGATTGGGCTAGATGACCTCTGAGATCCCTTCCAGATACCTAGATAGATAGATAAAATGTTTATTAGGTATTTACTATGTGCCAAGGACTGTGCTAAGCTCTTGGGATACAAATAAAGACAAACAAGACAGTATCTGACCTCGAGGAGTTTAATTCTAAGGTGGAGAGAAGGTCATATTTAAAGGGGGTACTGAAAGGGTGGGGAGAGCACTCCTAAAGGGGCAATATGGAGACTTGTAGAGTCCTGAGTCCCTGCAAGATAAGGCAAAAGACTAAGTCAGGGGTGGGAAACTTGTGGCTTTCAGGCCACATGTGTCCCTTTAAGTCCTTAAGTGTGGCCTTTTGTATCCAAACTGTTTGGATTCAGTCAAAAGGCCACACTTGAGGACCTAGAGGGATACATGTAATTTTGAGATTGAAGGTTCCCAACTCCTGGACTAAGGAATAAAGTCCAAATTTCTGTTGGGGTGGAGGAGTAGTGATGACAGGAGAGTAAATCCACAGTGAGGAGATAGCTGAGGAGTAAAGAGTGGTTTGAGGGGCAATGGGGAGATCCCTCTTCTAGAAATATCTTCACTCAAAACTGAAATTTTACAAAATCCTTTCCTTTCAATCTTCCTTCTCCCCTCCTCCTTACTAAAGTCTGCTTTCAGAACAAGACATTATCATTTGCATCGAAGTGTAAATAAAAGGTTTAATTTGTGACACTCCTCCCAAATTTGTCACTAGGGAATAGCTTGAAGTACTGGAAAAGCCATCTGATGTAAGAGGCCTTTTTAAACTTGGCCTCAGAGGCAAAAACTCCAGTCAATGGGTAAAAGTTGTTGGGAGGTTGTTTTCAGCTTGAAATGTCAAGAACTTTAGTGGGATGAGGTGGTGAGGGTTGGGTAGAGATGTAAAATCTTACTTTTGCCCTCAAAAGAGAAATTTCACAAATACAAATGCACAAATATATTTAAATTCACAAATACAAGGATGTATAGAAGAACTAGAGGTTTAGTGAACTCCAGGGTCAGTGTGATATGGCAGCCAAGAAACCTCATGCATCCCAAGGTTGCATCAAGAGAGGCTGGGTAGGAAGGTGATAGGTCCTCTGCACTATGCCCTGGTCCTGTCATATCTAGAGCACTGTTCAGTTTTGGGCACCACAGTTTAAACTGGCATTGATAAAATGGAATGTGTCCAGAAGAGGACAACTGAGATGGTAAAAGGCTTTGAGACCATGCCATATGTAGATAGTTGAAGGAACTGGAAATGTTTAAGGTGGAGAAGAGAATATTGGGGAGGTGGCAATAAATCTTCATGTATTTTAAGGGCTGTTATGGGAAAGGGAGATGAGATCTTTTTGGCCCCAGAGAGCAGAATTAGGAGAAATAGGTAGAAATGGCAAAGAGGTAAGTTTAGTTAGTCTTGATATTAGGAACATCAAAGTGCAGCAGGTGGCCTTGGTAGTCAGGTAAGTTTTTTCTCACTGGGAGTATTCAAGGAAGGGTTGGATGATCACTTGTCAGCTATATTTAGAGGAAGATTTTTGTTTTCGTGTGGTTTTGAATAGATGACCTCTGAGTTCCCTTCAGACTCTGATATTCTGCGAGTCTGTGAAAGAGAAACTTCCAGAGAAGCAAAGCTGTCCAAAAATGAAAAAAACTATGCCAGGATCATAAATCTATTGCTGGAATAGACTTTAGGGCTCATCTAGTTCCAGCCTCCTCATTTTACAGATGAGCAACCTGAGACCCAGGGGCATCATAGAATATAGAATCTCAGATTTTTGGAAGAGACTTCAGAGGCCATCTAGTTTCAACCTCATCATTTTACAGATGTGACCAGAGAAGCTAAGTCACATAGGCAGCAAAGGTCAGAGGCAGGATTTGAACCCAGGTCCTCTGAATCTACAGCAAGTGTTCTTTCTAGCATACCAGTAGGGAGCTCTCCATCGCTATAGTTCTACCTGCAGAAGCTTAATGATGGGTATATCATAAAAGGGATTCCTCTTCAGTTATGGATTGGAAGAGGCAGCTATTGAGAATCCATGACTCACTGTGCTGACCCAGGGAGCTCCTGGCGGGTGTGTAAGGGGGAAGTAACATCTGGGGCCGAGGGGAGCCTTCCTGATGTCCAGAAATGATGCCTAAGAAGTGTGTGAACCCAATTCCCAGCCTGGGAGGGGGGGGACATGATGGTGTTTGACTCCTGCCTTCTTACTGGAACTCTCACATTGCTGCTACAGAAGCATCGCATTTAGAAAGATTTCCTTCACCTAGGGGTGCTTACTGGTTTTTGTTTTTAAATGCTCCATATCATTTTCCGAAACGGTGCTGTTAAAGATGGAGACACAGCAGGAATTGTTTGCACATATCATTGGGATGGTAATGAGGGACATAGAAGAAAATAATGTGGGTGGTGGTGGGAATAAGCAAGAGTTGGTGACCCTGGGAGGAGGAGATGACGTCATTGAATCTGCTCAGTTAGGCTGCATGATGTAAGTTCAATATTTAGCTTAACTCCCTCCTCCCTTAGATGGCCTTCCCAGTCCCCTCCCCATTCCCCAGAGCTCCCCCATGAGGTTACATCCCATTTATGCTAGATGTATCTTGTTTGTACCTAGTTATAGATATGTTTCCTTACAAATTAGAATATGAGCTCCCTGAGGGCAGAGACCAAGTTTTTGCCTTTGTATCCCCAGTTCTTAGCACAGTACCTGGCACATAGTAGGTGCTTGAGGTAACAGCTGAAAGCTTAGTATCTAGGTAGTGTAGTGGTTAGAATGCCCAGCCTAGAGTCAGGAAGACTTGAGTTAAATTTGACTTCAGATATTTACTCTCTGTGTGATCCTGTACAAGTCATTTAACCTCTGATTGCCTCAATTTATTGGTCTGTAAAATGGGGGTAATAATAACACCTCAAATGAGGTGATATTTGTAAAGCACTTAGCACAATGCCTAGCACATAGTAGGAGCTATAGAAATGTTAGCTCTTCTTCTTCTTTGAGATTGGCAAGTAAGTTGGAGGTTGGGGATAGACACAGAATAGGTGCCTTTATCTACAACTTCTTTCCATTCTTGGGACTATATCTGTAGAGTTTGAGGATGTCCATGAGGGGGGAGAAAGCAAGAATCTTCTGATATTACAAAGCAGAGTAGCGGAGAGTAGGAGCTGGTGAAAGCTATCTATATCAGAGAGCTGCAGAACATGACTGAGATGGTAACTACAGAACAGATGATGGCTATCTATTGTTTCTAGCCCATAGTATAGGACTTCTCTTTTCCCCATCCAGACCCATTATCCTTATTTACTTGCATATTTATTTGTTTCTTGGTATTCTTCCTAATGAGGTACTAAGCTGCTGATGTTTGGAAATTTTATGCCTAAGTTTTGTCTTAATTTCTATACTACTAAAACCATAAATAATTGTTAATTAATTAAACCACAATTAAATATGTTTACTAGTACTTGAAGAAATGGGGGGTGGATTGGGAGACAGGAAAGGAAAAATATATTAGTGACTTTTTTCTAGCTATCACTGGCTGGGGGGGCTCATATAAAAAAGATAATTTATTGATTATTTTAAGAACTTCCCAGAGCAGAGAGAACAGTTCACCAAAGGTGTCCTCTAATCCCCTAGGATTTAAATGAGTTATTAATTACAGAGGATGGGTTAGGCCCTGCTAAACTTCTTGACCATTTGAGAGGAAACCCTGCCCTTAGAAGGTAGATGTGTACAATGGAGTGACTGGAGGGAAAGTCATGCCCCAATGGAGGAGTGAGTTCTGTGGAAGTTCTGCCCATAGAAAAGTTTATGTGTGGGGTCAAGTTATTTACAGATCTGTTTGTCTGCTCATTCAGTCAATGAGTAGGACTTTCAGAATACATGAATTCATTGAGAAAGCATAGTAAAGGGCCAAGGACAGAAGATACTTACACTCAAAGGATAAGGATGGAAGAAGAGAGGGAGTGAGAAGAACAAATTCAAGAAGTAGAAGAAACTCAAGAGAGGGCAGTGTAAGGGGGGAGGATACTTCATTTCTCATCCCCTGTTAAAAATTGATGCCTTCTGTTATTACATTCCATTCATTCCCAAATATATGCTTCCCTCTTCCCAGAGAGTCATACCTTGTAACAATGATTTTTTAAAAAGTGGGGAAAAAAAGCAATTCAGGAAAAACAAAACAAAACAAAACAACAACCCACTAACATCAACTATGTCTGACATGAGTGTGATATTCTGAATTAAAGAGATATATTTTCTTAACTCTTCTCCATGGCCAATCTTGGTTATTGTGGTCACACAATATTCTTTTTATGGTTCCCTAAATTTACATTTTTTGGTAGTCTTTGGGTATGTAGTTTTCCTGGTTCTTCTTTTGCCACTCTGTGTCAGTTCATATATCTTCCCACAAATCTTATCCTTTCCCAAATCTTGTCATTTTTACCTGGACCAGGAGTCTGGAAGACCTCAGTTCAAATCTAGCTATAGATATCTACTAGCAGTGGGACTCTGGGAAAATCATTTAACCTCTATTTCCATCTGTAAAGTGGGAATCATAACAGTGCTTAAAGTAGGCATCAAATGAGGTAATATTTGTAAAACACTTTGCATAGTGCCCGGCACATAGTGGGTGTGCTTATCTCCATCCCTCCCTTCTATATATCCTATAATCCAGCTACATTGGCCTACTTGAATAGGACACCCTATCTCCATGCCTTTTCACTGGCTATCACCCATGACTGGAATATTCTGACTCTTCATCTCTGACTTTTAGTTTCTTTGATTTCCTTCTGTCAAATCCCACCTATGGGAATTCTTTCCCTATCTCCCCAGCTGCTACCCTTTCCCTCCCATCCACTCTGTATATATCTTAGACGAACACAGTTATTTGTGTCTTGTCTCATTCATTAGAATGCAAGCTCCTTGAGGACAGGAACTGTCTTTGCCTTTCTTTGTATCTCTAATGTAAGTACTTAGTAAATAAATGCTCTCTAAATTCTTCATACTTGTTTCTTTTTTTTCTTTTTAAATCAAAATATACTATTTTTTATTTTCTTTATTTTCTTTTTTTGTCTTTTTTCACATTACAAGTATGGAAATATTTTTCATGACTGTACATACACAATTGATATCAAATAGCTTGCTGTCTCAGGAAAGAGAGAGGGGAGGGAGAGAGAGTATTTGGAACTCAAAATGAAAAAAAAAACCCTAAATATTAAAAATTGTCTTACATGCAATTGGAAAAACATAAAATATTTAGAAGTCAATTAAAAAATAAATTGCTAAACCACTGTCAGTCAGCTTTGAATAATGTTGATGCAGTTGGGCATATGTTATGCTTTAAAAAAAAAAGCTGGGTGGAGTCTGCAAACTATTGGCCAGAGTGCTTGTCTTTGTTTTTTCACATGATTCTAAAATATTTTATCAAAGGATTGGCAAACAGATTATAGGAAAAGATGCAATGATCATAAGGAAAAGACAAAGCTACTAAACCAAAATGTTGGAAGAATGCTATCAGTGTTAGCTTACCTAGACTTTTTAAAACATTTATTTTTAATTTTCAACATTCATTTCCACAAGATTGAGTTATAATTTTTTCTCTCCGTCTTTCCCCTACCCCACCCCAAAATAGCAAGCCTACTGAATACTCCTTCCCCCAATCTGTTCTCTCTTATATCCTTCCCCAACACTCCCCTAACTTTCTACTGGGGTAAGATGGGTTTCTATACCTCAGTACCTTATCTTATATATATATATATAAGATATCTCAGTATATCTTATTTCCCAGCTGCATGTAAAAAACAAATTTTTAAACATTTGTTTTGAAAACTTTGAGTTCCAGATTTTTCCCCTTCTTCCCTCCTCACCCACCCCCACTGGGAAGACAAGCAATTCAATATAGGTTGTACATGTGTTGTTACCCAAATAATTTCCATAGTAGTTATATTGTAAAAGACTAATTATATTTCCCTCCACCCTATCCCACCCCCCCACTTATTCTATTTTCTTCTTTGACCCTCTCCCTTTCCAAAAATGTTTGCTCCTAACTACCCTTTCCCCCAATCTGCCCTCCCTTCTGTCATCCCCCCTCTTATCCCCTACCCCCATATTTTCCTGTAGGCTAAGATACCCAATTGAGTGTGTATGTTATTCCCTCCAAATTCAATGAGAGTAAGGTTGTCCCATTCGGTTTCACCTTCCTTCTCTTCCCCTCCATTGTAACAGTTTTCTCTTGCCTCTTTTATATGAGATAATTTACCCTAATCTATGTCTCCCTTTCTCCCTCTCTTAATAATTCCTCTATCACCTCTTAATTTTATTTTTTAGATATCCTCCCTTCATATTCAACTCATCCTGTGCCTTCTGTCTATGTATACATGAACATACATATGCCCACACTCACATACATATTTATACACACATACACCCTCCTATACATACATATATGCACATATACATGTATGTATATATGTATGTATATATACATATATATTCCCTTCAACTATCCTCATACTGAGAAAAGTATTATGAGTTACAATTATCATTTTTCCATGTAGGAATGTAAATAGTTCAACTTTAATAAGTTCCTTATGATTTCTTTTTCTTGTTTATTTTCTCGTGTTCCTTTTGCTTCTTGTATTTGAAAGTCAAATTTTCTGTTCAGCTCTGGTTTTTCCATCAAGAATTCTTGAAAATCCTCTGTTGCATTGAATGACCATATTTTTCCCTGTAGCATTATACTCAGTTTTGTTAGGTAGTTGATTCTTGGTTTTATTCCTAAGTCCTTTGACCTCCGGAATATCATATTCCAAGCCCTTTGATCCCTTAATGTAGAAGCTGCTAGGATTTGTGTTATCCTGATTGTGTTTCCACAATGCTCAAATTGTTTCTTCCTGACTGCTTGCAGTATTTTCTCCTTAACCCGGGAACTCTGAAATTTGGCTATAATATTCCTAGGAGTTTTCTTTTTGGGATCTTTTTCAAGAGGCTATTGGTGAGTTCTTTCAATTTCTATTTTGTCCTCTGGTTCTAGAATATCAAGGCAATTTTGCTTGATAATTTCTTGAAAGATGGTGTCTAGGATCTTTTTTTGATCATGGCTTTCAGGTAGTCCAATAATTTTTAAATTATCTCTCCTGGATCTGTTTTCCAGGTCAGTGGTTTTTCCAGTGAGATATTTTACATTGCCTTCTATTTTTTCATTTGTTTGGATCTGTTTTATAGTATCTTGATTTCTCATAAAGTCATTAGCTTCCATTTCCTCCAATCTAATTTTGAAAGAGTTATTCTCTTCAGTGAATTTTTGACATTCCTCTTCCATCTGGAAAATTCGGCTTTTTAAGGCATTCTTCTCCTCACTGGTTTTTTGGGCCTCTTTTGCCATTTGAGTTAGTCTATTTTTAAGGTGTTATTTTCTTCAGTGTATTTTTGGGACTCCTTTAGCAGGTCATTGACTCGCTTTTCATGATTTTTTTTGCATCATTCTCATTTCTCTTCCCAATTTTTCCTCCACTTCTCTTACTTGAGTTTCAAAATCCTTCTTGAGCTCCTCCATGGCCTGTAACCAATTCATATTTTTCTTGGAGGCTTTTGATGAAGGAGTTCTTACTTTTCTGTCTTCTTCCCACTCCATACCTTGATCCTTTTTGTCCCCCAAAAAGTGTTCTATGGTTCGTTTGTGCTTCTGTTGCTTGCTCATATTGCCAGCCAATTGCTTGACTTTTGAGCTCTTTGCCACGGTAGAACTCTGCTTCTAGAATGGAGAGAGCTTTTACCCAAATTGCTGGGGTTTTCACAACTATTGGAGCTATTAGGAAGGTGCCCTCTCTGCAGCCCCCACAAGTTCTGGCACACTGGCCACACACCCCAGGACCGCCACCTAAGACCACGATCTAGATCCAAGCAGGTTAAAGCAAGAGTGATTACCCTCTGAATGGTCACTTGGTCCCCCTGTGATCTGCAGGTCAGGAGCTCCTGAGGCAGCCAGGCTGTGGCTGCTGGAGCCACCATGCCTCTGCGGCTTCTCGCTCTGGGGGCAGGGGCTGGATTGCACTCTGCAGTCCTGTTCCCCATCCCTTCCCCCATCCCCCCATTCCAACAGAGTTCTGCACTGACCTTTTACTTTTCCTTTGGCATTTATGTGTTGAGAAGTCTGGAACCCACCACAGCCACTGATGATTCACTGTCCTGAAGTTTACTACAGTGGCCACTGGTGGGGACCGCCCTGGGGCTGGAACTGCATGGCTCAGGCCAGACTGTGCTGGGCTCCCAGACTGGTGTGATAGACCCTTAGACCATTCCTGTCTGTCTGCCAGGCTTCCTTCAGTGGGAGATTTGTTTCTCTCTGTCACTTTGTGGGTTAAGTAGTTCTAAAGTTTGTTTAGAGTAATTTTTTACATGTTTTAGAAGTGATTGGAGTGGGAGCCCATGCCAAGTTTGTGATTCTACTCCGTCATCTTGGCTCTGCCCTCCCAAACTTGTTTCTTATGGCACAGAAATAGTTCATTATATTCATACACCACAATTCATTCAGCTACTTCCCATTTGGAGGACATCTGTTTTATTTTCCATTCGTTGCTGTCACAAAAAGTGCTGCTGTGGACATTTCTGTACGGAGGAAAATATCTCAAGGAGAGGATGATCAACAGTGTTAAATGATGTAGCAAGGAAAAGAAAGATGAGGGCTAAAATAAGTCAACTTCCTAAGAATGAGAGCTGTCCAAGAGTGAAATGGCATCCTCAGGAGGGACATGATTCACCCTCACTAGAGGTCTCCAAGCAAAGACTGGTAAGGTTCCAATCTGCTAACTATGTGGTCCAGAAAAGCTTTTTGTTTGGTTGTACCATTAGAATTGGGGGTGTCTTCAGAAGGCACAAACCCACCAATGCCTTGGCCATTCTCTCAACATCTGTCTCGGTGTTTATCAGCTTTTAGTCTGACTCATTGGTTGATGTCTGGTTGTCTCTCTGGTAAGATACAATTGGGTCCCTCTTCCTCCAGGGTCAACATGTGCCTCCATGAAAAGGAGCTTCTGTTCTTTCTCTTGAAATTTGTTTCATTTTAGAAGACAGAATTGGATGCTATGATCTTCTGAGTTTTGAAAGAGTAGGAGAGTGAGCCATCCAGTGAGCACCAGGGGGTCTGGGAGTTGAGTCCATGCTGTTTTGCAGCTAGATCATCATTATTATCCCAAGGATTGAGGACTTTCAGGACACAGACTTGGCTAGATAAGACAAAGACTCACCTGGCAAATAATGATACATCTAGATGTGAACTTGGTGGGACTAATACTATGTAGGAGCTGTGCTATGTCTGAACACACTCTCCCCAGATGCCGAGATAGCATGATGGAGAGTGTGCCTCTGAGGTGTTGGAGGGAAACATTTGTACTCTGTTTTTGCCATATCTTCAAAGCAACTGTCTCTTTGTGAAGGCTAATTGACGTTAAGTGGTTAAATGGCACTGGGACACTAGTACTGGTGGTTAACAATGGGGAAACATATCCAGAATGGGGGCTTCAGTCAATGACATTAGAGAAGAGTTACTCCAACCCTGCTTGGATATCTCTAGAACTCTGAGGGCAAGATAGAGCCACCTGGTTCTGGGAGAGTTGGTCAGAGCATGTGTACTCCATCTACACCGAGAGCCCTGTTTTTTTTCTCTCGGTCATTCCTCCCTAGCCTATGCTCTCCACCATATTAGAATATTCATTCACACCAAGGTGGAAATGACTGAGCATGACTTTGGCCTTCTGAAATGTCTTCTTATTCCATTAAGCGACAAAGTCGTAATCTAAGGAAATAACTCTCTAATGGCCTTCCTGCCTCCTCTTCACCTTCTAAAGTATTAGATTGTGAGGGCACGGTCTGTATTTTACCTTCCTTTATATCCTCAGTGCTTAGCTGAGCGCTTGACACACAGTAGGCATTTAATAACTGTTTACTGACTGGCTAAACCCTCTCTCCTCGGAGGCCATTTAGTCCAACCCCTTCATTTTACAAAAGGGAAACTGAGACTTAGGGAAGATAAAGGATTTCCCAGGCCTCTCTCTTTGGCAATATGCTATCTTTTCTAAGATGTTTCCCTATGGTCTCAGCATTATAGTTTTCAAGCTAGAAGATGTCAGAATCCATATAGTTCAACCTCTTAATTTTACAGATGAGAAAACTGTGACCCTACAGTTGAAAGGTAACATCACAGGTGGAATTTGACCTCAGGTCTTCGTGACTTCAAGTTCATCACTCTGTCTGCTATGCCTTCCTCAGAGATGCTACTTCCTCCAGTGTCCATTCTTGGGGAAGAATTAGGAGGGTCTAAATCTATCTTTCTTGAAGTTGCTGATTCTGAATAAAGAGGTGAAAACTTGTATGAAGAGAAGAGAAGAGGAGAGAGACAGAGACAGAGAGAGAGACAGAGGGAGAGAGAGAGAGAGAGAGAGAGAGAGAGAGAGAGAGAGAGAGAGAGAGAGAGAGACAGACAGACAGACAGACAGACAGACAGACAGACAGACAGAGAGACAGAGACAGAGACAGAGAGAGGCATGCAGTCATCTGACCTAGGCATGACTGCTTTTCTTTTGATGCCTCCATCATGGGGAATCTAGTAGGAATGTGAGATTGAAGGGGGCAGGAGGATAAGTCATTTTGATGGTGGCTCAATAATCTTCTTTGCTTAGACTTGGGTGGACTTGGTGTCTTTACCTAGGTCTCGGAAGATTCTGAGTCTGATGCAGTTACTGCATTTTAAATAAAGGCTGAATTGACTATAGTGGAGGGAGAAAAAGTTTCATAACAAATAATTTTTCCTTGGGGAACAGTTGCTCTATTTTATTAGAAACAAACTGTTCCTGCTGTGTTTCTAAGATGTGTGCAGCAGTCCAGCAAGAGGGCCCGAGGAAGAGATAGAAAACTGCTTACCACTACTCAGAGCAGGACCCCCCCCCCCACTCTTCCCACCACTCTGACATCTTGGGGAAGTGTTTGCCATTGGAGACAAAAGGAAAAACATTTGAGCTGGGTCTGCTCTCTTGTTGGGCTGAAGTCACCTTCCTTTGTCATAAATAAACATTACACATGGCTGCTAGGGGGCACAGTGGATAGAGTGTTGGGCTTGGAGTCAGGAACTCATCTTCCTAAGTTCAAATATGGCCTTAGACACCAGCTGTCTGACCCTGGGCAAGTCACTTAACTCTGTTTACCTCAGTTTCCTTATTTGTAAAATGAACTGGAGAAGGAAATGGCAAGCTACTCCAGTTTCTTTACCAAGAAAACCTCCAAAAAGATCATGAAGAGTTGGACATGACTGAAAAATGACTAAACAACAAATAACAACACACTTAATGGTGCTGTATAACCTTGGGCAGGTCACCAAGGAGGTTCCTGTATGATGCAATGGATAGAGAAATGAACCTGGATTCAGGAAGACCTGAGTTCAAATTCAGCCATAGGCACTTCCTAGCTGTGTGACCCTGAGTAAGTCACTTACCCTTTGTCTGTTTCAGTTTCCTCAACTGTAAATAAGGATCCAATAGCATCTGACTCCCAGACTTGTGACAATCAAATGAGTTAATATTTGTAAAGTACTTAGCATGTTGCCTAGCACACAGAAGATATTGATAAATTCTGATTTCATCCCCCTGCCTTGAATTCTCCCTCTATATGCTACAGATCTTCCAAGGCCCAACTCCAATCCCACCTCTTCATGAAGTGTTCATGAAGATATTAGACTATCCTACAGACCACTTGAACAGAAGGAGGAATTAGGCAATGAATTTGAGAAATAGTGCATAAACCTTCCTTAACCACCTACTCTTGAAGTAACATCTCCCTTCAATGCATTCTTTGAGTGTGTCTTGTCCATAAGATCTCTTGATTCTGAACTTACCATAGATGGTACAGTATTGTGATACAGACAACTATCACCTCTATGTCAGGCTATATTCTTAGAAGAGGTGCTGTAAGGAAACACATTGCAAGTCAAATCTGATTTTCTGTTATAAACAATGATTTAATGGGGGTTATGCTCTTCACCCAATAAGACCTAAGGAGAGCCAGTAAAAATATAGTTGTCTGGAGTCCTGTGAATCTGACCAAGATGGTTTGAAACTGGAAATAGAAAGGGAGGGAGAAAAGTGCCGCCATATATCTGCCACACCAGATACTGCTGAAAATAGCAGGCATAAGAGAGGGAGAATGATATCACCAGAAAGGGCCATTAATTCACAGGAGACAATATCCAGAAGAAAGCCAGCAATAAAACCCAAGGCCTCAGATGTCTTTGTACAAACGCTCCAAGTAGGGGTAATAAACAAGGTGAACTGGGAATCTTAATGCCAGGCTTTGAATTTGACCTAGGAATTGCTGAGATTTGATGGGATCAGACTTTAGCTGTGGATGGACTTTGACTCTGGAAGGATGCACTTTATTTAAAAGGGACAGAATATAGAAATGGAATGATATAGTGGTATTGTATGAGATAATTAATTATTAATGAGATATACTAATGTGAGGAAATTAGAAACCAAGGAGGAGAATCATGGTGGAGAGAGCATGAACATATGAATGAATGGATTTCAGATCAGAAATTTTGTTATGTAGTACAAACTGGTTCTTGGGACCTTTCAAAGCTCAGCTCGGTACCATCTCTTACAGGAGAGACTTGTGATCTTTTTCCATAGTTAGGGATAGCCACCAGCACTACTTTGTATACATTCACAAGGTATAGATATTGTTTTTACTTGTCTGGGTATGCCATTAATTCCTCCAAGTAGAATGCTTTTCTCTTTTTATCCCTAGCCCTAACACGTCTTCTGAGACACAGTAGGCTCTTAATTAATGCTTGTTGCATTGAATTGAATAGGAATCTGGGAAACAGATCCTGAATCCAGGACCAAAGCATCATAGAGTAGAAATGTTAGCCTTCAATTAGTCTAACATCTGTTGGTGCTCTCTTCTGGCTGAAAGCGGAGGAGCTAATAAAATTTTTGACTTACCTTAATGAAAATTTCATTCTTCAAAAGGTAGAGGAAATGGTAAAGGGGTTTGTTATGCTTGACCTGCTTTTCACCAACCAGGAAGAATTCCTGGGGGAGAAATAATAGAAATATTTGGGCTGGAAGGATGTAAAAGACCACTTTTATTGCAGAATTTGTGATGGGAAAGTGGAAAATTGGTCATAGTTTAATGTGTGCCCCAGATTTTTGGAGGGTAGATGGAAAATTTAAAGAAAGGATAGGGGGATTGCCATTAAAAATTTAAAAGGAAAATTGACCCAGAAGGGATGAAAAACTATCAGGAATGGAATTCTAAAAATCCCAAAAGACATGATTTCAATGAAGAAGAAAAGAGAGTCTTCTAAAGTGATAAATGGGGATGTGCAAGGAGATCATGAAACAACTTTAGATTTTAAAAGATGGGTATAGCCTGAATGAGAAAATAAACTCATAGAAGGAAATTGGAAACCACAGAAGAGAAGCATGGATTTTCTGCTTTCCCAGAATTCCACCAGCCACTGATGTTATAAACTGAGGGGTTTTGGAGGGTGAATATGAGAAATGCAATGAAGGAGAGCACAATTTAGGTCAAGAGAGCTGGTTTTTTTTTCTATTGATGTCATCTGGACCTTGCTATACTTCTCTGCTCCTCTCCTCAAAGACCTGCCAGGTTACAAAGACCTGATGGAGCTATGGATGGGGCCAGGGCCATGTAACTGGTTGAGATGTGATTTGTGAGATCTTCTCCTTCTCTTCCACTCCTACCCCTCCAAGTTGGGAAGGATGCAACTCCAATAACTGAGCAACCCCTCTAAGCTCCTTTTGCCCTCCTCCCAAGAAGAGGGACAGACACTAAAAAGGGGAAATTTTTTCTGTCTCTTTAGTCAGAAGCATTTTGCCTTGGCTGCTATTATTTCTAATGAATTCTACTAGGCATCCCTTTCCTGTTCTCCTTCTCCCCTGTCATTTCTATTTGCTCCCTTACTACTTTTTATATTTTTATACCATTGCTACATAAAATAAATGAGCAGTTATGTCTCTATTGGTGGCTGTTTTTATCAATTTAGAAACCCAGTCAAGAAAGGAATTAAGGCTGATTTGTTATGACTTGTTGATGAACCCATGTTGGCTCTTAGGGCTTCTCTTTCTAATTTTCCCAGAGCTCTTTGCCTTTCCATTCTTCTGACACCTTCCTTCCCTCCATGTGCTCTAAACATAGCAACACTGGCCAACTTGCTATTTTATCGAAGTGATTCTCCACCTTCTATCTCCATGCCTTTACACTGGCTGTCCGCCGTGCCTGGAATGCTTTGCCCCCAGACCTTTTCTTCAGGGTTTCCCTGACTTCCTTAAAGACTTAGCTTAAGTCTCACTTTCTGCAAGAGGCCTTTTCCAGTCCACCAAGCTGCTAGTGTCTTCCCTCTCAGATTACCTTTCATCCACTCTGTATATAGCATGTATATATCTAATTATTTATATAATGTCCCATGAGAATATAAACTCCCTCAAGGCAGGCTTAGCATAATACCTAGTACATAGAAAATACTTAATAAATATTTATGGACTGACTCATGAGATACTTCCACATGAATGCATTCCTAGTTCTATTTCTATATCATAGGAATACTCAGATTTCATGTTTTGCTCTTGTCGACAGGTACCCAGGTGATATTCTAATAAATTTTTTGTTTCATTCTTTCAGTCACATCCCTATTTGGGGCTTCATGACCCCATTTGGGGCTTTCTTGGCAAAGATATTGGAATGGTTTGCTGTTTCCTTCTCCAGCTCATTTTACAGATGACGAAATGGAGGCAAAGAAGATTGATTTGCCCAGGGTCACATAGCTAGTAAGTGTCCGAGACCAGATTTGAACTCATGAAGATGAGTCTTCTTGACCCAAGGCCCAGAACTCTATTTGCTGTGCTATCTAGCTGCCCTATATATTCTAATCAGTAAATTCATCTAATCAAATCAGAGACCTGACTTAAACAGGAAAAATTCTAATAGAAGTGTGAGCAGAGACATATTAATTCATGTGTATCAAGGCCTGAGATACTTTAATGAATAAAAGTGTTTGAGACTTTTGTTAGACTGGAAGTCAGTTGGAGGAGCAAGAATATTATTGTAAAGACAGACAGACTGATGCTTTTTTTTCTGTAGGAGGGAATATTCACTGAGTGGCCTGAGGCAGCTTGAGGTGGGTTGGAGGCAAGGCATAGATTGCTGAGAGAAGCTTCAAGGCCCTGCTAGGACCTTCTTTTTGGCTTCATGGGTTTGAGGCTTTTCTTTAGACCTGATACCTGAATGTAGGGACTTAGGAAGAGGTCTCATCCAATTCAACATTCTCTTATGAATGATTGATATAGTAGGAGGCAGCCTTCTAAAATGACCGCACTGCTGAGATAGTGAGACTATGGAGAGGAGTCAAGAACTGTGGTGATTAGGGACTAGGGAAGAACTTGGATGACAATGAAGCAAGGGGAAGGAGGGGGGAGCAGGCCCCAGAGAGATGCTGAGATATGAGAAATCCTTGGGTCAAAGAGTTAGGCTTCTGATGTCATCTCATCCTGAGGCCCAGAGAAGGCAAGGGATTTTTCTAGGCCACACAGATATTACATAGAAGACCTGAAAGTTTCTCTGATTATAAATCCAGCATTCTTTCTATTATCCCACAAGACCTCCAGAGTTGAAGACTCTCCCTGTTCCTCCTGAAGCCCTTGGGGCTTACATGCTAGAAATTAGGAGAATTAGGAAATTAGAAGAATGAGGAGAAATAATTCTGAAGCTTGGGGGAGAGAGGAGTTTGAAGAAAAAGAGGTAATTTGTTTTCAAATTTTATTCTTGTTGGTTAATAGACCTACTCTTTATTCAATGTTTTTGAACCTCATTGTTTATAGGAAGTAGCAGGGGAACAAAGGGTTGTGAGAAAGACATATGCCAAATGTTGCCAAGGGCTAGAATCTTGGGTGGGAGACCAAAGCATCACTGAGGGACCACTGAGGGAAAGATTGAATGGTGTCTGGGTGAGCTGAGAATTAAGATCTTATGTATCAATTTACAAATTCTTCTCTACTTTACTAAATATCAACATTTGGTAATACTGGTCATTGTTCTTCTCTGCTCTAAACATCCTTTCCTCTTTGACTGTAACTGTATTCTGCCTTGGTCAGACCACATATGTTCAGTTCTCATCATTTTATATATGAGAATCTATAAGAGAGTAATGAGAATGGTGTGAGGATGAAGTAAAGAAACTAGAGATTTGATCAAGCTTAAATAAAAAAATACTAGATTGGGTAGGAGGGAAGGGAATAAGGACCTACTATGTGCCAGACACCTCCTCTCACTCACTAGTTACCCTTGAGCTTGTGAAGACACCCCAGCAGATCAGGTAGATGAGAACAATTTGTTCCAATGGCCACGAAGGTGACTGAAGCAGGTTGTGTGGAGTGCTTAGAGATTGGTTAGATGTCTAAGAAGTCAAGACCATTCATTGCATCCCAGGCCATCACTAGTCACTTTGACTTTTGTCCTGTCATTGGACTTGGATGAAAGAGTGAAGCTGAGGACTTTGTGCAACTTGCCTCACTTAAATCCAATGCATGCATGAATCAAGACATCTGGTGATGTCTTGGTGATGTCATTGGTCCTGCTGGAAAATGAAAGACAAAACAAACAAACAACAACATGAGCCAGGCTGTGTGCTAAGTGCTTTTATTTTATTTATTTATTTATTTATTTATTTTTAAAGCGATCGAGGTTAAGTAACTTGCTCAAGGTTACACGGCCAGGTATTTCTGCGTGTGGTGCTGAGTATCTGAGCCTGGATTTGATCCAGGTCATCCCGACACTGGAGCCAGTGCTCTTACTCGCTGAGCCACCTGGCTGCCCCTAAGCAATTGGGGTTAAGTAACTTGCTCAAGGTTACACGGCCAGGTGTTTCTGGGTGGGTGCTAAGTGTCTGAGCCCGGGGTTCGATCTCCAGGTCTTCTCAACACTGGAGCTGGTGCTCTTACTCACTGTGCTACCTGGCCAACCCCGCTAAGTGCTTTTAAACAAATATTATCTCACTTGATCTCATTAAACAAGATAACTGTCTTCAAGTATTTTGAGAGATACTTAGGGAGAAAGGGGATTAAAATTATTTTCTTTGGTTCCAGAAAACAGAATCAGGAGAAATGAGTGGAAGTTGCAAAGAGACAAAATAGACTTAATGTCAGGAAAAATTCAGTTGCAGATGAAGCTCAGCCACATGATTTCCTTCTAGTCTATCATCATGGCTCCACCCCCAATCCTATTTATCAGAAAGGCCTAGGAAATTCATGTATTCTACTTGGCTGAGGGAGGGTGCTGGGGGCTTGCCAAGCCCTCTCTGATTCTCAGACAATAGAGAAGACCTACCCCCACCCCCAGCTCTGCCTCTTCTTGGACCTCAGTGCTCATGCTGTTAGTCTAAGGGGCGTACCTCATCGAGTCAGAAGTTCTGAGCCCCAAATTACCAGAAATCCTTCCTGTATAAATTTGCCTTGTTTTCCCTAATATCTAGATGTGTGACCTTGGCATAATGACCTTAGCACCTCCCTCCATCCTCATGGTCATGCTTATCTGCATGCAGTCTTTTAGTCTTTTTTGCACTGATAGGAATAGAGAATATATAATGAACCATCTTGGCGACAGACCTGTAGCTCCTAGGCTCACGCTGCCCCCTATAGTATTTATAGAGGCCTTCTCCTAAATCAGAAGTTGTAGGAGACACAGAATTTAGTCACTCAGTTCCCCAAATTTGTTTCTTCTGAAAGAAAAAAGAGTGTAGGAAATACAATATTCTTCTTAACTGATATTCTAAGCAAGGCATCTAGTAGGACCAATCGTTAGATGAAAGATTCAGGGACTCCTTCTCTGGGTCTTGGCTCCAAAGTGTGGACATGGACTTGGGACAGTTGTCTATGTGGGCAGAGGCTTTGATGGTCTATACTAGTCTGTTCATGGTGGCCCTCTGTAGTTAACTCTGCTAATGGAGCAGAAGGATATAGGCTTGGGCACACTGGACATGGAGAGAAACTCTCTCCACTCTGGTTATCATCTTGTCTCCTCTGACCCTTTCTACTCTTGACCTGGCACCTACCTCCCTGCTGGCTGATGCATCTGCCACATTTCTGCTGTGGGCTGTCATTTGGTTCTCTCTGCACTGGCTTAGCTTCATGGCATTTCCCCCTCCCCTTCCCTCCTCACACTGTCCCCTTGAGCAGAGATGTGGAGTTCTCATTACATCAAAATGCATATCCATGGGACGCTCTGCTCACACACTTCTTTAATTTGCTGCAAAGTCCTCATGTCTGGGAAAATGGAGAGCTGGCTCAGATTACCCTCTCATTCAACTTGACTAATTGTTCCAGACACGGGGGCTGTTTCCCTGCTGAATGCTCAACCTCTGCTGCTCTACTCCCTCTGCACCTGGGAGAACTCTGAAACTCTAATAAAGGTCACTTCCTAATGGAGGCTGTGCAGCTTGGAGTCTGAGTGAGCCTTCGGAGAGTCCAGGGAAAGGCTTATTGTGTGCTTTGAAAAGTGCTTTTCCCAGAAACTTTCTCAGTGTTTTAAACAAGTGAAATTTAACGTGCTAAATGTCTCTGATGAGAATCCACACTCTACTTAGCCAATGAACCAAGTCTTTTTGCTCTAATAAGAATAGAGAGTACATAGTGGAACAGATTTTGCAGAGTGGGCCAGCTCTCCCAGAGCAGTGGCAGAGGAGGGGGACTGGGGAGGGTCTCATATAGAAGCAGAGTGGTATAGGGAGAGAGTGCTGGATTTGGAGTCAAAGGACCTGGGTTTGAATCCTGACTCTGTTACTACCTGTGTGACTTTAGACAATTCTCTTAACCTCTCTGGTTCACTCTGAGGGTTCCTTATTTTTAAAATTAGGGACTGGACTAGATGGCCTCTAAGTTCCTTTCTGATTCTATATCAGTGAACAAGGTATGGATCCCTGCCTCCATCTTCTCCTATGTAGCAGCAAGCACCTCAGTGTCCCCAGGGTGGCTGCCAAAACAGGTTCTTAGATCTGCTTTTCTAAAGGCAAGCAACTCAAAAGGGGTTAACAAGCTTACTTTAATCAAACAAATATATCATTTACCTTGTTCAGGGGAAAAAGTCAGCACCCCGAACTTCAGAATATACAAACAGAAACATTTCAAGCAGACAGGCCTCCAACTGTCCAACCATTACATACATCCATATCTAATCACATTTACCAGAGAGGGAAGCATCAACATCTGGGTTTTCAAAGCCGGGGGGCTCTCAATGGCTGCCCAGAGTCTCATCTGGTCAAATCGCACAACACTTCTCCAAGTAAGTCCCAAAACAAAGTCTCACATCAAGGTTTATATAGCCTTCTCCTAGGTCAGAGAATGTAACAACCCTCTTGAGCCACTGCCCAATCACAAAGCACCAAGTTGTAGATGTTCCTGAAAAACAAGCCTTCCACCACAGGCTCCAGGTGTGCTTAATCTAGGGTTAGGGAAGATCTTAAAAATTTACATTCCTATAACATCTTACTACAAAATGTCGGTCACTTTCATCTACCTGTCACAGTGCCTAAAATCTCCCCTTTGGTGTTTCATTCCATTGAGGAAAGTACTATCCTCTATTTTGTTGTTCAGTTATTTCAGTCATGTCTTTGTGACTCCATTTGGGTTTTTTTTGGTAAATATACTGGAGTGGTTGGCCATTTCCTTCTCCAGCTCAATTTATAGATGAGGAAACTGAGGCAAACAGGGTTAAGTGACTTGCCTAAGGTCACACAGCTAGTATCTGTGACTGGATTTGAACTTAGATCTTCTTGGTTCCAGACCATCTATCTGCCCACTAGTCTCTCTAGGTTCCTAAAATTTGTTTTTTTTTTAATTAAAAAATATACTATGTATTTCCCACACCTTCCCAGAAAGCATTCCTAATAATGAATAAAAGAGGGATAAATTAGTTCAGCATAACCAACCAGCATATCAGAAGAGTTTCACATCATAATCATAGTTCCCCACCCCTGCAAAGAATAGGGTAGTGGGAGTTTCTAGGCTCCTTTTAAGAATTCTCCTCATTCATTTGAAAAGGTCCATATTTGGTCTCCAGCACTGACTAGGTTTTTTTTTTTTTGCCTTTTGGAAGGCAATTGGGGTTAAGTAACTTGCCCAAGGTTACACAGCTAGTTTTTTTTTTTGTGTGGGTGTTAAGTGTCTGAGGCAGGAACCAAACTCGGGTCCTCCTGACTCTGGGGCCAGTGCTTTACTCCCTGCGCCACCTAGCTGCCCTATAAATATCTTTGTACTAATAGGTTCTTTTCATCTCTCTCTCTCTCTCTCTCTCTCTCTCT
>NW_027185588.1:302867-315076 GCF_028583685.1 Petaurus breviceps papuanus
TCTCTCTCTCTCTCTCTCTCTCTCTCTCTCTCTCTCTCTCTCTGTTTTGCTTTTTGGAGGGCAATTGGGGTTAACTGACTTGCCCAAAGTCACAAGGCTAGTAAGTGTGTCAAGTATCTGAGGCTGGATTTGAACTCAGGTCCTCCTGACTTCAGGGCGGGTGCTCTATTCACTGTGCAACCTAGCCTCCCCCTACTGACTACATAGTCTTAAGAGTATTTAAAGACCATCTAAAAACTCATCTTCCTAAAGTTCAACTTTGACTTCAGATACTTCCTAGCTGTGTGATCCTGGACACATTGCTTAACCCTGTTTGCCCCAATTTACTCACCAGTAAAATGAGCTGGAGAAAGAAATGGCAAACCACACCAGCATCTCTGCCAAGAGCCCAGATGACCACTTATCATGTGTGTTATATAAAGTTCTGATCAGTTTCAGTCGAACACACTGAACCTTGACCCCAACAAGTGATGCCATTTTGGTCCTCTTCAAAAAGGAAGGACAGCAACCAAGGTATCATACGAACTAGATTTGATGGTCTCTGAAGTCCCTGTTCACTCTGAGGCTCTGGGATTATATGATCTCTGTCACCTTTCAGGGTGGTGTAGCTATAGGGGAGTGGGCAAATGGGAAGAGGAACATAAAATCAGGGGTTTAGAAATGGGAGATGCCTTAGAGACCATCTAGTCCAACCATTTTATGGATGAAGAATTTGGGGTCACAGGTAGTGAGTTCCAAACTTAGGATCTGAACTCAGTACTCCAGTGACAGAGCCAGTGGGTTTTAGATGTTTTACCTATTATCATAGAGTAAGGAAAGGCCACTGTGCTCTCATGGGACTAAGGCTCCCGATATTATTTTAAATGTTTCTGAAACAAAGCTACCTCTTACTTATGGCCAGGAAAAGCTTCTGTATCCCCAGCACCAAGGTGCTAGCTGCCAGAGGGGTGATTTTGCATTCATGAATGTCTTCAAAGTGGATCGCTCTGCTCTTAATGGGATTAGTCCAGTGGGGCTTGTATGCTATTTATCCAGTTAAAGGCTCGATATAATCAAATTTGAGAGCTCTTGCTGCAGCCTTTACCAAGCAAAGCTCAATAATAATTGCCATCCTTTGTTAAGGGCTAATGGTGACATTGGCACATTCCCCAAAAGTCATTGTTTTTGAGGGTTTTTTTGTCTATGAAACTTGGAGGTTGACATAAAATTTTGCTGAACTGGTAGGGTGCCCTTATTTGGGTGAATCTCCCTGAAGGTTCTGACTTGGACCCCCTTCAATGGCTTCTCATCAAGGATGTTCAAACTTTGTCACTCAGCATTCAAAGCTTTCCACTACTTCAGGATATGTCTCTGCTATATAGTGTGGCTTTAGGAGGATTTGTATTAGAATTGCCACTCTTCTACCTGGTTGGTTTGGGGCAAATCATTTGACATTTGGTCCTCAGTTTCCTCATCTGTAAAATAAGGCTGTTGGACTAGATGACCTCCAAGGTCCCTTCTGGTTCCAAATCTGGGATTCCTTTTCAGTTTTATCTCATAACCAGGAATTGAGTATGAACAACAGTATAAGTTTCTGGAGACAATTGTATCTACCTTACACTGTTGTTACGACTGGCATGCTTTTCCTCAATGCCATGGATTATATTAATTGGAGCTATAAGAGACCTTTGAGATTATCTCATCTATACTCTTCCCTTCTGTGCTTTCTGGTCATACACTGTCAAAATGGACTGTCTGTAATTCCAGAGAATCCCACCTCTGTGCTTTTGTCTACACTGTTTGTGGTTGTTTGTCCTTTGTTCTCAGGACCAATGACATCACCAGGTGATGGTTTGATTTGTGTGTGAATTGGATTTAAGTGAGGCAGAACCCTGCACAATCATTAGCCTCAGTCTTTCTTCCAGAGTTGTTGAAGTCCAGTAGCGGGACCAAAGTCAGGACGACTGGTGAGACGTAGCGGATGCCCTTGGTATCTTTGATGTCTGACCAAGCTCTAAGCACTCCATGGTGCCTGCTCCAGCTGCTTTTCATGGCCGTTAGAACAGATTGTTGGGGGAACACCCATTCCTCCAGGAGAGTCTTCACATGGTTGGGGTAGACACCCTGCTAACTCATCAGCAGACCTTTGAGATTATCTCCCTCAGTTACCCTCTACCCTGGTTTAGCCCATCTGTTGGGCTGGTTTACCAGGATGTGGCTGCTGTGCATGCTACAGCTTCTTGGAGATACAGGGGAGAGTTGGGTGAAACAGACACCAGCTATTTCCCATTCCTAGAAATCTTTCCTTCTAACCAGGGGCATATTCCCTCAAGAGCTGATTGTTAAATTCTTAGTGTGAGCATTTACAACTTGGAAATCAGCAAATGCTACAAATCAGGGCTTGATTTATTATTTTGTTGATTGTCTTGACTTAGGGAAGTGATGGAGAAAATGTGCATAATGCCAATTAAATTGAAAGGTATGTCCATCATTTTTCAGAGAGTCAGTTGTTAAACATTTACCAGCACACCCCTGCTTCTCACCCCAATATGTCTGCCTGTTGAAATCTCATCCTTCAAGGCCCAACTCAAATGCCACCTTCTCCATGAGGCCTCCTCTAAACCTTTTCAGAGAGATGTGATTTCTTCTGCTTTTAAATTCCCATGGATTTGTACACTTTTAGGTTTTGTTTATTGTGTTCTCCTGTTTAATTACAGTTTCTTAAGGATCTCAGTGGAGAGGGGGATGGTTGACAAAGGAGATGACCTGGTGGAATGAACACCTCTGAGATGGCTTCTACGATCTACAATCCTGTGGTCCTGTGTCACATGAAGAAGTGATTGGTCCATTTGCCTCCCTGGCATCCCTCTGGGCCGCTGTCCTCCCTCTTCTTTCTCTCCTTCCCTCTCTGACCTTTCTTGTCCCAAATAAACATTCTTGACCTGATGCCCACTCTGTCCTAGGGACATATGAGTGACAAACCTGTCTATAACACGTGGCAATGTGGTATTCTAGCCTGTACTTGGAGACCTTCAGTGAAAGGGAGCCAGGAGTCTGTTGCAGCTCACTGGAATGGTTCAATTTTATGTGTGAGCATTATCATCTTGGAAATCAGCAAATGCTACAAATCAGAGCTTGATTTATTGTTTTGTTGATTGTCTAATTTAAAGAAAGTGATGGAGAAAATGCTGACACCTCCCCCCCACTCTAGTTGTTAAATATTTACTAGCACACATGTAAGGCATTCCCCCACTCCCCAGCCTTTTTATATTTGAGTTTGCTTGGTATTAAGAAGAAGTCTGGAGTAGTGGATAGAAGGCTGACCTTAGAGTCAGGAAAACCTGGGTTCAGGTCCTGCCTCTGACCCACACTGGCTGTGTAGTCCTAGGCAGGTGACAACTTCTCATTGCCCCTGGCAATGTTTTTTGTCTTATTTTTTGTCTTATGTTGAAAAATGCTATCCACCTCCAAAGAGAGAAGAGTTGAACCCTGAGTACAGATTAAACATACTTTTTTCACTTATTGTTTCTTGCCCTTTTTTCCTGCAACATGGCTATTATGGAAATATGTGTTGCATGACTTCACACATATAATTGATATCATATTGCTTGCCTTCTCAATGTGAGGGGGAGGGGCTGGAGGGAAAAAGAGAATTTGGAACTCAAAATAAAAAAAATGAATGCTTAAACAAAGTATAATTCTAAGCAAAAAAAAAAGAGAGAGAGAGAAAATCTATCTGACTCTGTCCTGTCAAATATATCTCTGCTGGGCTTTTTTTCTTTTCCTTTATGTTTGTTTTTGAGTTCCTAGATGGCACTGAGATATAACCTTTGATTTAGGTTTGGAGTTAGAAGCATTGTGCCTGATATGGTGGGGGGAAGGGGGTGGCATCAATAATGCAGACATAGGTAAGTTGACCTTCAAAATGCTTCATTAGCAGAAATATGGCCAACTTTCTATTTCAGATACTCTGAGTCCAACACATTTTCACATTAATGAGGTTCTATAATAACATTCTAGGTTAATCTGGCCTACAAGAAATGAAAATTCACAGATTTATTGACTCTTCTGTGAATAATGATATAATTGTAATACATTTTATGCCTTTAAAAGCCTTTTTTCACCTATTATCTCCTTCCTGTTGTGAGGCCCAAGGTGGCATAGAGGAGAAAGGGCATCCTTTGAGTCAGAAAGAGCTGGGTTCAAGTCCTTCCTCTCACATAAATTAGCCATATGACTTTAGCAAGTTATTTAATTTCTCAGTGCCCTAGGTCACCAACACTCAACTCTCAAAAAATGGAAGTAAGGTATTGCTATGGTGCACAGAGCTCTGGACTTGGAGTCAGGAAGACTCATCTACATGAGTTCAAATTTGGTCTCAGATACTTCCTAGCTGTGTGACCCTGGGTAAGTCACTTTACCCTCTTTGCCTCAATTTCCTCATCTATAAAATGAGCTGGAGAAGGAAATGGCAAACCCCTCCAGTATCTTTGCCAAGAAAACCCAAATGGGGCCACAAAGAGTCAGACACGACTGAAAAACAATTAAAAAACAATAACCTATGCTTTTATGGACAGTGCTCTGTCCCCTGTGCTACCACACCTCTTCAGCGAAGCTCTTTGTAAAAGAAACAGTATTCTAGATAAGAGAGCAGCTATCATTATCACCACCACCATCACCATCATCACCACCATCATCATCATCCTTACATTTTATCATGGAAATACCAGTTGGATGACAACTTATGAGTTATTCTCTTCCCTCTTGAAATTCTTTGATTATTTCTTCATGATACTTAGTATGGAAGCATACTGTAGAGCCCCCTGCCCCACTTTCCTTCCTTCTTTAAATTACATATTGCGCAATAATATTAGGGACAATACTTTAGTGTGAAATCCTTACTCCCCACCTGAATGGGAAACCATACCTGTTTTTCTTTAACCATCAATTCTGAAACAACATCCTGCTCTGAAATATTTCATATCCTTCTGTAATGTAATGATCAATTTCTTTTTAATATTTTTTTCACTGATCTCTAGTTTTTACACCACCTAAATTTCCTCCTGTATCGACAACAAATAAAGCTAAGTCAAGAAACATTGAATCAGCACTTATGCTCCAGTTAGTGTGCTAAGTACTGTGGATGATCCTAGAAAGCTTTCCTATGGAATAAAGAATTTCTTTTTTTGGGAGGGGGGAAGGCAGGGAAGTTGGGGTTAAGCGACTTGACCAAGGTCCCACAGTTAGTAAGTGTTAAGTGTCTGAGGCTGAATTTGATCTCAAGTCCTTCTGACTCTAAGACTGCTGATCTATTTTTAAATTTTTTTTTAAAGGGAAAAAAGAAAAGGATGAAGAAGAGGAGAAAATAACTGGCAAAAGTCATCAATGCATCAAAAAAAGTCTAAGAAGATATGCAACGCTTCATCCCCATGAACCTTTCACATGTGCAAAGGAGAGGGGGAGGTGTCTTCTTACCTTCTCTTTGGAGTTATACTTGCTCTTTGTAATTTTGTACATCCATGTTTTAGGATTATTTTGTAGTTGGTCACTATTTGTTTGTGTCACTTAGTGTAGAAGCAAACTTAAGAATCCCTGTACTCCCTCCCTCTTTAACCTACACATTACAAAATCATATTAGGTTTTGTTGTTGTTCAGTTATGACCCCACTTGAGTTTTTTTTTTCTGGCAGAGATACTGGAGTGGTTTGCCATTTCCTCCTCCAACTCCTCTTACAGAGAAGGAAACTGAGGCAAACAGGGTTACATTACTTGTCCAGGGTCACACTAGTAAGTGTCTGGGGTCAGATTTGAACTCAGGAAGATGAGTCTTCCTGACTCCGGTCCTGGCACTCTTTTCACTATGGCCCCACCTACCTGCCCCATCTCCAAATCAACCCTCTATTGCTTATTATCTCTGTGCCCTTAGGAAGTCATTTCTAGTTGTGGGACTCTGGACAAATCTTCATGGCTCAGTTTCCTCATCTGCAAAATGAGGGAGTTGGCTTTGATGACTTCTGAGTTTCTTTCTAGTTCTGATCCATGGTCTCTCTCTGGACTTCATGTTCTATTGCTGTAACATGAGGTATTAGATTTGAGGGTCTCCAAGGACCCTGCTGTGGCTTGCGGGGCATAACCACACGACAAACAGAGAATTGCTAAGAAGAAAGGAATTTCATTAAATAAACATATGATGATAAAAAGAAGACAGGGTTGTCACCCGGCAAGAGTGAGTGACGGCTGGTGTATTCAGGGCACCCTCAAAATGTCAGGAGAAAACGAGTGAAGCCTCCCAAGTGCTGGGTAGCTCCGCCCTGGCCCATGGAGGGGAGGACATGGGGTGTGTGTGAATGGGTGCCAATGGGAGGGGATATCTGAATCACTGAAAGACTCATTGGGGCTTTCCGTGATCTTATATTTCACAGATGCTTGGATTCTGTGACATGGAGGAGGAGTGCAGGAGAATGGGGGTGGTTACGTTATCCCAGATTGAGTGTCTCTTTATTAACTGAGCTTGTCAGTTTAGGGTATGGCAGAATAGAGGATGGATCCTTGAACCAAGGAGCATTTGTGCAACACTCTTAGGAGCTCCTCAGACCTTAGTCCTGCTATGGGAGTGGGGCAGGGGCCGAGTGGGCCTGGTCGGGGCCTGTGATGTTGTGGTGCATCAGCCCCAAGGGCCTGTCAAGAGATTTCTGCTGAGAACAGCTTGGGCCAGTTTCCAGAGGAAAGGAACAGTAAATAAATCATCCAACCCTGTGGAGACTCCCAATACCTGCCACAGCAATGGGGTTCCTATGACAGAATCATTAGTTATGCCCCCGTTTTCCTTTGAGATACAAAGAAAAGGCATTTATCAAGAGGGGCCTCTGCGTCACACTGCATAGCGATCATCAGGGGGCCGCACAAACACACCCGTGAGCCCATGCAGACACATTATACACACACAAACACACAGCTTCCCTGCGTGGTCCTCCTGGAAGCTGAAAAACTGGGTACTCTCACCTCTGCCAAAAAGAACATATTTTAGGACTCCCCAGATATATTCATACATCCAGGGTTCATGCCTTTCCCTTCCTTTGCCACTTCTGATGACCTGAGAAAGAAGGTATTTCCTTGCTCACACTTATTAGCAAGTTGCTCAAGCCTCAGAACCTATACTTCCTCCTTCATAAAATGGGACTAATTATATCTGTTCCCCCTATCTCAAAAGAGTTGCCATGTATAGCTGTATGGATGGATTTGGAGTCAGGGAACCCTGGGCTTGAATCCTAGCTCTTTTATTGATTCCCTGTATGACCTTTGGCAAATCATTTCATTTCCCCAGGTCTGCTTTCTGACTTGTAAAATGAGACTAGATGGTCTCTGAGGTCCTTTGTAAACTTTAGAGCCTGCATAAATATCAGAAATTATGAGTATTATCATTATTATTATTTTGGAGTGAAAGCTACTCTTTGCCTCCCTGACTGTTTCCTTTTTTCCATCAATGCATTAGAGTAGGGGAAAGAGGAATGAGAAGCCCAGTCTGTGGTTCCTGGGCCCAGAGAGGCAGCTCAGGGGGCTTGGGGCTCTGCATCTAGTCCAGCTGCTGACCTGGTCAATGATGCTGCCCTCTGCTCCCCTCCCCTTCCCTCCCCCTCTCTCCTCTTATCCCTTCTCCATTCTTTGCATACCTCCTTCATCGCTTCCTTTCTCTCTCTTTTTCTTCTATTACCCCCTCTTTTCCAGTTTCTTCTCCCCTTCCTCTGGCCTTCTTTCCCTCCCTTTTCTTTTCTACCAGCCTGGTGCAGTGGGAAGGACACTGTCTCTGCCACTGGGGGACATAGATTCAAATTCCACCTCTGATGCTTGCTACTTGTGACAAGTGACTGGCTGGGTAAACCATCTCACCTTTCTGTGCCTCAGTTTCCATATCTGTAAAATGGAGGAGTTGGACTTGATGGCCTCTGAGAATTCTTCTGACTCTAGATCTATGATTCACCTTCTTACTCAACATCCCAACCTGAAAAGCTCAACCACGCTTGGCTCTCCCTGCTCCTGAGCCATCCTGCTCCCTGGTTTGGACCAGCCCTTAATTAACCACCCCCTTCCTTTGCTCCCTAAACCATTTCCAGGTGCCTGGTCTTGGTGCTACTACTATTAACAACAATAATAATAATTAAAAATCGTAATCATAATGGCATCTCCTTTCCACACATCATTCCTGTGAGCCACACAGTAGAAAGACCCAGATTTGTACTTAGATACAGGAGCAGAGTTCAGATTCTGGCCCTGGCACTTGTCACTTGTGTGACCATGGACTAACCTCTTAACCACTCTGGACTTCAGTTTTTTCCTCTATAAAATTATGGAAAGTTGAGGGAGGGGGGGGCGAGGGTAGTAGATGACCTTTAAGGTGCCCTCCTTTTCTAAATCTGTGATCCTAACAACCATTTTGAGGTAGGTACTTCAGGTATTATTCTATTTCCATTTTACAAATGAGGACATTGACGCTCGGAGACAAGGGAACTTTCTCAGGGTTAACCAGTTTCTATCAGAGATGGGATTCAAATCCAAGTCTTCCAAACTCCAGGACACGCACCCTGTCTACAATGCTAAGGGAAGTCAATAAACATTTATTTAGCACCTACTAAGTTTAGCCTCCTAGGACCCACTCCCCTTATTCCTTTCTATCTCCAGTCTTCACATACTCCAGGCCCCAAGGAGCAGTGTTTTCTAAGGTCTATTAAGGAATTAGATTCTTGATAAAATCAGAAATAGTATATCACCGTGAATAACGTTCTGGGAAGATAGTGGAATGGATCAGAAATTTTCAGGCTTTCCAGATTTTCTCCACAAATAAAGGTGCCATGAAATGAACATAGAGCAGCAAAAATAAAGGATTATTATAAATATAATTTTGTTCTACCTTGACAGAGTAGTGCCCTGAGAATCAGAAAATCCAGAAATTTCAATTGTTTGAAATGTATTGATTGACTGATTTTATCCCTTGGTCTTGACATTGGCTTGCCTCCTGTGAAGGTACTTTTGAAAGAACATGGGGAAAGCAGCGTGAATAGGAAAGCTGGCAATCAATGTTTGCTGAGGAATTAAATACGGATATTCAGAGAGTAATTATTTACACATAAATGAGTGGCCAAATGAACTGGAAATTGACCTGGAAGATGGAAGTATAACTTTTTTTTTTTTAAAAAGGTACACTTGCTCCATATGAAATATGTCCTTTCCTGAATTAATTGCTTTAGTTTTAACAGATGGGCATATAATTACAGGGTGTCAGAGCTAAATCGGTCAGCATTTTCCCCACCTTGTCAAGGAAAACTGTTATCAGAAATATTTCTCAGAATCCCAGAATCAAATAGTTGGAAGAATTATCCAAGGTTATCTTATACAACTCATACTTGGACAGAGATGTTAAGGCTAGCATACCTGATAAATGGTCAACCTGTCTTTGGTTGATGACCTCTAGCAAGGGGAACCTACTTATTCCTACTCCTAAGGTAGCCCAGTCCACTTTGGGGCACCATTGGCTAAAAAGATTTTCCTGACAGTCAGGACAAAGCAAGTCTTGTCATCACTGCCTTTCAAGTACATGAAGACAGCTGTCATGTTGGAGCCCCTCCCTTTCATAAGTTTCTCTTTTCCAGGATGGATATCCCTTATTCCTTCTAACAATTAGGCAGAAACAGGAGCAATGGATAGTAGTTGGATGGAAGCCAATTTAGGCTCAATGTCTGGAAAAACTTCCTGGTCTTGAGAGCTGTCCAGAAGAGAAATGGACTGGTTTGGGGGGAGATGGGCTCCCCCTCATCAGAGGTCTTCAGGAAGAAGCAAATGGCTACTTTTTGGGGATATGATATAACCAGGATTCCTTTGGCAAATGAATGAGGCTGAATTGTCTCTGAGGCAACCTTCCAATGCTCGAATTCTCTGGTTAATTCTGTGATTCCTGTATGCCGTGGACTCAATCTTTTCCTTGCTGGTTGCCCTTCTCAGAATAATTTCCAGCATATCTATAGGGAGATAGAATCAGGACAGTAATGATAATATAAAATAAGCTATAACCTATGTTCTGTTATAGTTTTTCATAGTAAGAATTCGCTTACTATATGCCAGGCACTGTTCTAAATGCTTTACTGTTATTATCTCATGACAACACCGCAGGGTGAGGGATGTTATTATTCCCATTTTATAGATGGGGAAACTGAGGCAAGCAGAAGTGTGAAGTGATAAAGTCACACAGCTGATAAGTGTCCAAGGCCAGATCTGAACTCAATCAAACTTCTCCTGGCTCAGTTGCCAATGGTCCTTGACATAGTTTCTCCATCTCCTACAGCCCTCATAGGATTTTTGTTCTATGGAACAAGTTGCCCCCAGGTGTCTTTCCTGCCCTTTCCTGTCTTCTTTTATCATATTGCATTATATTACATTATATCATATCACATCATATATTATTATATTACATTATACCACATCACATTATATATCATAACATTAATACATGCCAATATTATTTAACATTAACATGAGTATATAATATATTTATATGTAAAACATTATTATATTTATAATTTAAAAATAATAATAAGTAGAGACAGGATCTGTGATCTCAATGGCATAGGGAACTTCCCAGATGAGATCTTCCACCAATAGAGGTCAACCCCTTCTCTTCAACTTATTAATTATCTTGGAAGGTTGCCTAGGGCATTGAGAAGTTAAGTGTTTGCTCAGGGCCACACTGCCACACTGGATGCCATCAGTATCAGGGACCTTGGGCTTGTGGAAGTGCCATTTTTTCTGAAGGCAGGGGAATGGACAAGATGATCTGTGACAATGACTGTTCATTGGCTAATGGAGCCTGGGATTCTGGGCACTAAGCTTTCTAACACAGTGAATTGCAAAGTAGGGCTTAAAACGTTAACAGACACAAAGGATCCTGGGAGATGAACACAGATGGGAGCAGAACTCTGAATGCAGGAGTAAATGTCATTTTGATATAACAGAGATGGCTGTCTAAAACCCTGTCTAGTAGCCTGGGCTGTTAAAGGTCAGAGTGTGCCACAAGCATTGTTTTGGGTTAGTTTTATCCCTGACTGCAAGCTCCTGGAGGGAACTGGGGTAGACAGGGCTCTGGTGGTGGCCAAATGACATTTGTTCTGCCTAATTCAGGTTGGATTTCTTTGTCCTTTTCCGAATTCAGCAGGGAAAGGAGAGGAAGAGTAGGAGGTGACTGGACACACAGCCCTTCCATCAAGTTCTATATCCCATGAGTCTGGCTGGGTTTGGAGGTGAACCCTTGGTGGGACCAGGCTGTAGAGCTCTCTAGAGAATCTGGGAGAGCAGAAGGGAGCAACACATATAATTCTGGAATGGAAGCTGCCAGATTTTTCCTGGCTCTAAGAAGCCTGGGTTTTCTTGCTCCAGTTTCTCCTCACTTTTATTCATCCTTCACTCGGGTGCCAAAGTGATTTTCCTAAAGTGCAGGTCTGATCAAGTGACACTCTTACTCAATAAACTCCTGTCACTCCCAATTGCCTCCAGGAGCAAATAGAAAATGCTTTGATTGGCATTTAGTCTTTTACAACTTCACTCCTTTCTGTCAGCACCCAAGTGTCTCTGGTGGCATCTCCCCATGCAGAGGAGCTGGCGATTCTGCTATCAGGAGAGTTGAGATGGTGGGTAATGAAAGTACCATGGAAGGAAACTAGAGCCTAGGTAGACTTTCTGTAATTGGTTCCAGTCTTCTAGCCATGAGGTGAATGGCAGCCTCTTTGACTGCCTACATAGCCAGAGTTGGAAACCCTCCAAAAACATAAGCTGATCTAAGCCTCATCCATTCTGCCTTCCCCTGGCTTGACTTCTTTCCTGATTGCATCTGGCAAGGACCGTGCTGTAAGTAATGGAGAGCTCTTGGGTTTTCTCTCTTCCATGGCCTCATAAAAATAAGTCTTGCTCTTTTGTTCTCTGTTCTTTTCCATTTTAGGTGAAGGAGATTAGTCTGGAGGCTCCAACTTTGTGGATTTCAAAAGGTCTGGAGAAACACTGACTGCCCCACATACCTGGGATGCTTTCCTTCCTCACCTCTGATACCTAGCTTCCTTGACTTTCTATAAGGTTCAGCTCAGATCTCACCTTCTACAGGAGGCCTTTCCCACCTCCTGTCACTGCTAGGGAATTTTCTTTGATATTGCCTTCTATTCTCTCTCTCTCTCTCTCTCTCTCTCTCTCTCTCTC
>NW_027185588.1:315176-320236 GCF_028583685.1 Petaurus breviceps papuanus
TCTCTCTCTCTCTCTCTCTCTCTCTCTCTCTCTCTCTCTCTCTTTTTCTCCCCCTTTCCTCTCCCCTTCCCTTCTCCCTTCTCTCCCCTCCTCTACACTTCTCTCTGTCTCTCTCTTCCCCCTCCCTTCCCTCACCTCCTCTTCTCTCTCTGTCTCTCTCTTGTCTCTGTCTCTGTCTGTCTCTGTCTCTCTGTCTCTGTATCTCTCTCTCTGTCTCTGTCTCTCTCTCTCTGTCTCTGCCTCTGTCTCTCTCTCTCTCCTTCTCTTTCTCTCCCCCCTTAAGAAATTGGAGGGGAGCTAGGCCTTCAATTTGCTTCAGGTATGGGGAAGTCTTGGGATAAAGTTTCAAGTCCATGATCCAGAAGGTGTCACTGTCCTCACACAGCTGAGCCGCTAGCTGAGCTTTCCTGTCTACCTCTTCCCAGCTACCCCTCCTTTCCTCTCTCCCCTCAGCCCCCCTCCAGGTAGCCCTGGGGAAGCACTCAGCAACTTTCAAAGGAAAAATGTCCACCTGGCATTTCTGCTTTATGTGCCAGACTCAACCTTCAGACAGAGCCCCAACCAGAGGAGTCATGTTCTTCCTGATTTAGCCATTTAGTTGAAAAATAAAATTTAATGTTTGCTCATAAAAGGTTTCTGACAGCCCTTGGTCAAAGATTCATGCCAAAGGAATCAGAGAGAAGGAGCCCTTTCTAAGAAGCAAGAGTCCATGTGGAAGAGAGGGCATATGGAAGAGAGAGAGGAGAGACAGAGACAGAGAGAGACACAAAGACACATAGCAAGACAGAAGGGGGGAGATGGATGAGGAGAGAGATGGATATATGGAGAGAAAGAGAGAGATTAGAGAAGAGAAAGGAGAGGAGAGAAAGGGAAAAGTGAGAGGGAAAGAGAGATAGAGAAGAGAGATATAGGGGAGAGAGAAAGAGAAAGACAGATAGACAGAGAACAACAGAGACACAGAGAGACAGAAAAGGGGAGATTGATGGGGAGAGAGAGGAGAGGAAGGGAGAGAGACACACACAGACTCTTTCATTTCCATCCACTGATCCCACTGCTCCTAGTTCAGCAACTTGTTGCCCTCTCTCCTTCTGTTTCTGGTATCCCTGTGGATGGATCAGCTATGATTAGGGGTATGTGCAGAGGGTCTAGAACTTAGAGTTCATCTAGTCCAACCCCTTCATTTACCAGATGAAGAGACTGATCCCCAGAGGAATGAACGACTTGTCCAAGGTCTCACAGACAGAAGACAGAAGATCAAAGATCACAGAAACATAGGTTTAGAGGTGAAGGAACATCAGAGGTAATCAAGTCCAAACCTCTCATTTTACACATAAAGAAACTGGCCGAGAAAGATGAATCGGCTCCTTTAAGGTGACGCAGCTAGCAATTGGCTGAGTAGAATTTGAACGCAGGTCTTTGGTCTCTAAATTTCTTGCTCTTTCCTTAGCAAGATCCGAACAAGTATAGAGTAGGAGAAAAGGAATGGAGGGGGATCAGAGAGGGGTCTGCAGAGCTGGCCAGAGACCCTACCCCAAAGCATCCCATGCACAACAATACAAGTCATTCCTTATGGACTGGGCAGTGTGACACATCCCTGGACAGGTGTCTTCCCAGGACTAGCTCCGGCTAGAGTTGACGTGTAAAGAAAGAGAAGTTTTTCCACTCCAATAAATCCCAGACCAACTCGCTGGATGGAGTTCACCTTCCCCAAGGACAAGGGCAATTTTTCCCTTGGCCAGCTGTGGAAATGAGAGGCATTAACCTGAGTAGGATTGAGTGAGTGGATTTCTCAGTTTCTAAACAATGAAGTCACTAGCCTCTGGAGTTGAATCCCTGGGGCTTGGTACAATTATGTAGATGCTTTGTCCTCTGAATCTTTGGCCAGGTGGTGGTGCAGGGGAGGGTAATCCATAGGTCTCCCTCTCAGGCTCATTCTTTCCTTCCTAAAGATTCGGTGTCTCCACAAAATCCCAAACTGGGAGAATCCAGCCTACAAGCCAGTGTCACCTGTGGTCCAAGGCCTAGAACAAGGATTTTACAAGGATTGGGTCTAATCTCTACCTAGGCAAGATTAAGGGAGGGGAACAAGCATTTATTAAGCACCGGCTGTATGCCATATATTGTGCTAAGTGCTTTACAAATATTAGTAATCATAATAACTAGCAATTTATATAGCACTCACTATGTGCTTGACTTTACAGTGATTGTCTCCTTGAAGAAAAAAAAATCATAAATAAAAATCACAACTCTTGCTCCTTTTTCCTCACTCTAGAAACTCCAGAATAAGCCCTCCAATAGAATATAAGCTCATTGGGGGCAGGGGCTATTACATTTTTATCTTTGTAATCCCAACACCTAGCCCAGTGCCTGGCACATAAGTGTTGCTTAATAAATGTTTGTTAATTGGTTGATGAATTGATGGTTCATTTCTAGGTTTCTACACATATGAGAAAAATGGTTCCCAGTTCCTACACAAGCACTAAAGATACCAGTGCATCATCTCATAAACATAGATATCGAAACCTGATAGAGGCATTCCAATACCCGGAGCCAAAGATCCTTGGGAATAGCAATGTTTCCAGCCCAGGGCTAGCAGCCATTCACTTAGGAAAGTGCAGCCTGGGAAGCTCCTGCAGGTGATAACTACAGTCACAGCTGTTGAAGTCCCAAGAGGACAGCTTCTTGTCACCAGAGTCCTTGCTTAGCATTGACTTGTGTTGCAACATGATAAACTGACCTGATTTTATCAGAGGAAATGACATTAAATACTTTGAACTTTGGTTCTGCACCCTTAAGACCACAGGACTTTTCCATCTGACTTGCAGCTGAAACCTTCCCTATGCATTGTCTTTCTAGTCAGAATTTGAGCTCCCTGAGGGCAGGAACTGTCTTCTTTTGTGTCCCAAGTTCTCGTTCTCAGTACAGTGCTTTGAACCTTGTAGGTGTTTAATAAATTCTTAATTCATTCATTGACAGAGTGAAGAACATGAAGCCTCCAAACAGTTATTACAGTCCACCTTCCCCGTCACACCAGGATTTTTTTGGGGGGGATCCTGAAGATGTGATACCCCCTTTGATACAGATACAGGGGATAGGTGCTTTATTGTAAAGAGAAATCTTATCTTTAAAGATTTGAGTAGGTTAGTACCCTCCCCAATGCTGCTTCTGTTGCTGCTGTGTGGGTGGGTGGGTTTGACCTTGTTAGGCACCCTCCTGCCTGCTGTTGGAGGTAATGGGGGACATTGCTGGAGAATGGAGGGCTGCATTTGTGAAGAATGAATGTGTACACACTGGAGACTCTGATGAATGGTAGGTAGCCAGGCCCTCCTGGGGTTGCTGAGTTTCTGTGGGGAATAAGCATTTATATAACACCAGGTGTCAGGTGCTTTACAATTATCTCATTTGATCCTTGAAATGAACCTGGGAGGTAGGTGCTACTATCATCCACATTTTTACAGTAGTGGTAACAGAGGCAAAGTGACTTGACCAGGGTCACACAGCTAGTGAATGTTGGAGGTTGGATTTGAATTCAGGTCTTCCTGATTCTCAGCCCAGTGTTCTATACCTAGCTGCCCCTGGCCATTCATTTTAAGCTGGGAAGTCGGTGTGTGTGTTTGTGTGTGTGTGTGCGCTCGCACGTGTGTGCTTGTGTTCCTGCTCGAGCACAATCACACTACCATCCCACTCTGACCAGTTACCCCTCATTTGTAATCCCCTCTCTCCTCCAGGCTTGTGGTTTATTTATGATTTTCCTTTCCTGCCCTTTTCTTTTCACATACAAATGCTCAGTTATTAATGGACTCTGACAGTTCTGTCATATGTTTCTGGATAAATATATTGCTATAATTAACTTAGAGTTACAATTTGATTTGAAAGACGCTGGATTCCCCCAAGCTGCTGGAGAATGGCTGGATTGTCCCTGAGAGCTTAGCTTGGTGGCCGGGCCGCTGAGTGGACAAGTGGACAAACCTTCGGCTAGAAGGGCATGGAGAGGCGAGGGCCTGGGGGTATGGGGAGGCGAGGGGAGGAGCTCAGCAGAGGTGGGGCTGGGGTCTGCTGCAGAGGCTGCCTGCTGCCTGGAGATACGTGTGTGACCACAGACCCTGCCTCTGGGAGGGCCTGCCTCCAGCCCGAGTCTCCCGTGGGGCAGCCAGAGCCTGGGCTCATGAAGCCCTCTGCGAGCCACCCCCATTGGGCCTGACTTCGGCGCTGTGGGTTCTGGCGTCTCTTGCCCTGATTGCTCTTCTGGCCCTTTGCTCGTTTCAGATATATTTACTCACACTGTGCTGGGCAGAGCTTGTTCCTGGTTCCACAGGGGCTGAGGGAAGAGATTGGGAAGACAATCACCAGCGCCTCATGAGTTAGTTTAATTGGGGAGAGAAAACAAAAACCCTCAGTTGGAATCGACTTGAGCCCAACCAGGGTCATCAAATGAATTAACACATGGACCACTTTGTGTAACCTAATGTGCTGTATTAATGCTCTATTGATATAAATGCAGGCTGTTCTTTGGATGACAGGCATGGAGTCTATTCTCCTCTGCTAGGCTGGCCTTGTGTTTGTCCTTCGTTTTCGAAGACGACGAGGACATCAGGGAAGTGATGCCATGACTTGCAGTTGACTTCGATTGGAGGGAGGGAGGGCTGTGCAAGGTCACCAGCCTCACTTTCTCCTCCAGAGCCATCTGGGTCTAGTGGCCAGATATTCATCAGGATGACCAGAGATGGCCCAAGATACAATGGGAGACCCTGGCCCTTCTAGGTTAAGGTCTTTTCAGGTTCTCACTTTGAGGGAGGCAATGCCCATTCAGTGAATAGGCCTCTTTAAGAAGAGAGTCAAGGGATGGCCCCTTTAATTAGAGAAAAAGAAAAAATCAAGCTGGGAGGGGATGACCCTCAGGTTTGCTGTTCCAAAGAGAAATAGTTGCCATTGACATTCACTCTAAACCAGGAGGGCCCAAAATACAGCCATTAAGTAGAGCTTGGGCAGGGACCTATTGTGATCCAATCTATGAGCTACAGTGAACTGGGTTTAAGGTTTGAGAAAGAAAGAAAGACAGA
>NW_027185588.1:325236-330055 GCF_028583685.1 Petaurus breviceps papuanus
GAGAGAGAGAGAGAGAGAGAGAGAGAGAGAGAGAGAGAGAGAGAGACCTAATCCGTAAACCCCAAGTTAAGTGGGCAGCTTGTGGCCATCAAAATTTACCCTCCTTTGCAGTGAAGGAGATGAAGAGGATGAGGGGAGTTACTCAACTTGAGCCCAATCTCATCTGATCTTGGAATCCAAGCAGGGTCGGGCTTGGTTAGTACTTGCATGGAAGACCGCCTAGGAATACTGGGTGCTGTAGGCTGGACTAAGTCCACTTCACTTTCATTGTGAAGCATTGTGGAAAGAAGGATTCGACAGCCAGTTTACCTACCACTAGGTGGTGCAATGGATAGAATGTTGCACCTGGAGTCGGAAAGACCTGAGTTCAAGGTACCCATAACCTTATGAGGTATTAATTTATAACTTCGTCCAACCTCAGTTTCCTCATCTGTAAAATGGGGATAATACATAATAGTACCTATTTCCCAGGGTGTTGTGAGGTTTAAATGAGATAATAAACGTAAAGATTTTGGCAAACTTTAAAGCTTTATAGTCAATCAGTTAATAAATATTTATTTTTATGTATAAAATTAAATAATAAATATTTCTGTTTAATTAAATAATAAATATTTATTAAATATCTACCACATGCCAAGCCCCATGCTAAACACTGGGGATACAAAGATATACCTCTATTTTTATCTCTGTCTCTATCATTTATATTTATGTTGTTGCATTGTTTTAGTTGTGTCTGACTCTTTGTAACCCCATGTGGGGTTTTCTTGGCAGAGATATTGGAGGGGTTTGATATTTCCTTCTCCAGCTGGTTTTACAGATGAGAAAACTGGGGCAAACAGGGTTAAGTGACTTACCCAGGGTAACACAGCTAGTAAGTATCTGAGGCTGGATTTGAACTCAGGAAGATGAGTCTTCCTAATTCCACTTAGAACAAGCTTTCATTACCACTGGCCCAACCTACTGCTAGTAATTGTTGTTGAGTCTGACTCTTTGTGACCCCATTTTTTTTGACAGACATACTAGAATCGTTTACCATTTCCTTCTCCAGCTCATTTTACAGGAGAGAAAACTGAGGCAAACAAGGTGAAGTGACTTGCCCAGGGTCACACAGGTAGTAAGTGTCTGAGGCTGAACTCAGGAAGACTCTAAGCCCAGCACTCTGTGCACTATGGCGCCTCCTAGCTGCCTCCATCTAATTCATATCTATATGTATCCATATATCATCTCTTTCTGTCTTTATCATCTGTATCTGTTTTTCCGTGTCTATGTTATCTCTATCTCTACATTTATTTATAGGAATACTATTATCATCATATTGATTATTTTTATATTTATACTGTATCTACTTATGTAAATCCTGGTAGAATTTAAACTCCTTGCAGGTAAAGTCTGTTTTATTAATTGCCATTATATATCCATTGCCTCAAACATAGTCAGTGCTTAATAAATGCTTGTTGCCTGATTAAATATAAAGAAGAGGCCTTTGACTATTAGAACCATCCCCCAGAGTGGAATGAGGCTGCTTCAGAAGGTATCGGTGACTCCTTGCTGGAGACCTTCAGGAAAAAGACTTGCTAGGACCACATGTTGGTGTCCTGTAAGAGAGATTTTTGCTCAGGTCTGGGCTGGGCTGGATGACCTCCTCGGTCCTTCCAACTACGAGATTTTTTGAGTCAGCGCCTAGTTATGGAACCCTAGAGCATAGCTTATGGTGAGTTAATAAAAATCTTAATTCTTCACCTTTTGTCCGAGCTTTTCCACTTGATAAACTACTTAAAATTTTTTCCATTTAAGCAAACTGCCTCTCCATCTCTGTGGTGCCGGGAGGATGGCGGATGAGCCTTCAGCAATGGCCTGTGCCTGGGGATGCCCGAGCGAGAGTTACCTCTGGTTGTCGAATCGGGCCTCATGCCAGCTGCTTTCTATGTCCCATCATTCCAGGTTTAATTTTGCTTTATTTCATCGTTGGGGAAATCAAGCACAGAATTACATTTTTGGAATAAAACCGGAGGGGAGGTTAGACAGGGGACTCTTCCCATTTGGCTCTTTTTTGGGTGAATATCAGGACAAGAAAATGAATAAAGCATCTGACTCCATAAAGGAGCCCCCAGCAGGGATTCTAATCCTGGGCATCACAGACCCCCATGTCAGCAAGTCCATGAAGTTGAGTGGGAAAAAATGACACCATTATATTCACTGACCTCTAATTGAACTTTAGAATTTCCTTTAATGATTTAGAAGCCTTATACTGAGAAGGGGTCTATGAGCTTCCACCAGACTGCCAACAGGGGCCCATAACCCAAACAAGCTTAAGGAGCTTCAGCTTAAGTGATAGTCCCTTTCTCCACCATCATTTTTTATTGTTACTTTTCTTTTTTAATATCCTGTATTTATCTGTATTTACGCCCCCCCCCCCAGTAGAATATAAGCCTCTTGAGGGCAGGGATTGTATCACTTTTGAATTTGTGACCTTAGTGCCTTCCTCAAGGCTTGGTAATTAATAAATGCTTGTTGATTGATTGGCAGCTAAAAGGAAATACTAGCCAGGTTTTTTTGTTTTTGTTTTTAACTTTTCCATAGGGTCAAAGGATTCAGAATTGGATGGAACCTTAGAAATCACCTCGTCCAACCTAATAATTTCTAAGAGGTTTTTGTATCCTCATAACTACTTCAGCAGGCAAGATAACAAGCATATCTTAAATACCTATATGTGACGGACTCTAACGTTACAACAAAATACAGACCTTGCTCTTAAGGAGCTCATAATTTAATGATGGTGTCATGATTGAAATTTAACAAAAGGGTAAACTGAGGTGCGTTTCTACAAAGCTAGATAACATTTATTAGCAGGGTCGTGTTGCCTGTCAATAAATGGGTCAATAGTTTGTCTCCATTTATGCCAAAGACCCCGAGTAGACAGATAGCTCCACTTTTATAGGTTTTGGGAAATATAGAACAAAAACAGAACAGGGTAGATGACATCATGGAACTGGGGACAATATGTTTGGTTGCAAAGCTGAGGTGTAGGGAAAAACATGATCTGACTGGAAGTTTGGTAAAGGGGGCTAGTAACACCCCTGCCCCTTCCTCTCTCCTGAGACTAAGAAGTGCTCATTAAATTTTTTTTTTAAATTTTTGGAGGGGGGAGGGCAATTGGGGTTAAGTGACTTGCCCAAGGTCACCCAGCTAGTAAGTGTTAAGTGTCTGAACTCAGGTCCTCCAGACTCCAGGGCCGGTGCTTTATTCACTGCATCACCTAGCTGCCCCAAGAAGTGCTCATTTTTTGAGTCTCGGTGCAAGGTAGCAAGCTAGGCATCCTTGAAGAGTAGCTTGGTGGTCTAAAGATATTACAAATGACTCCCTTGGGTTCACATGCATCCCCCAAGGTCAGCGAAATTTCTTGAGGCAAGAATAGATTTGTAATTAGCAGAAGGGCTAGATTTTTAGACTCAACCCATTTCAGACCAGCCGAATTTCTGAACTAAGTTCAGAGACAAAGAACCATGACTTAAGCAGTTATAAGACAAAATCAATTACTTGTAAATAAGATCAATAAGAAAATGATACAGGGTCAATTCAATCTTCTCAGTGTGGACAACTTTTATAAAACTATGTACCAACAAGGTATAGACAGGATAAATCAGAGATATTCTTAGAGAGAAGGCTCTGTCTTTAAGGAGGGATCTGGAAATGTATTTAAACTCCTTCATTTTATAGATGAGAAAAATGAAGCTTGGTAAAGATGTGAAATGACTTGTCTAAGGTAAGGCCACAACAGGCAAGAAGTAGCAGAGAGAGGATTTGAACCCTGGTACTCTGACTACAATTCCAGCACTCTCTTCACAATTCCAAGTCACTCTCCAGGCCAGCTGGTCCAAACTGGTTCATCTATAAGATGAACAAGGATTCTTTCTATAAGATACCTGAGAAGTCATCATTCAGCCTGGGCTTGAAGACCTCAGATGAAGGGGAAATTTCCCAGGCCACTTATGGACAGCTCTAATTGTAAGGTAGTTTTTTCCTTCTTACATAAAACCTACAATTGCCTCTTTGGACTTTCTATCTACTTCTGTCCTCTGGAGCAAAGCAAAAAAAAAAAATAGTACTGATTCATCTTCCTCAAGATGGACCCTTAAATACTTGAAGTAGATGGAGGGCATGGAATCTAAGCATTCCTCAGAATTCACAATAGGGGGAACCAAAGTGCCGTGGAGATACAGTATTTATCCTGGAAGTTTGATCTGTGTTGACAGGAAAGCTTGAGGTTCTCAAGCCCAAAATGTGCTTTTCTTCCTTCCTAATGGCAGGTTTTTTTTTTCTGTGAATAATGTGAATCATTGCCCAATTCGTCCCACCCCAGGCTCCTTTCATTTGCTTTTTCTCCCTTTTCCTAAGGCTTGTTTCTACATGTTTGAAAGAGCAGAGGGAGATGGGGGACACTATGGCTTACTTCTTCCTATTACCAATTGGCTTCATTTGTCAATCTCTCCCTCCATTCATCTACCTATCCATCTATTAATAAATATATCTATCTAAATTATTTATTTATCTATCTATCTGTCTATCTTTTTATGTATCTGTCTATATATCTACCTGTCTACCTACTTATACATCTATCAATCAATCTATCTATCTATCTATCTATCTATCTATCTATCTATCTATCTATCTATCTATCTATCTATCTATCTATCTATCTATCTATCCACCTGTCTGTCTTTTTGTGTATCTGTCTATATATCCACCTACTTATACATCTATCAATCAATCAATCTATCTATCTATCTATCTATCTATCTATCTATCTATCTATCTATCT
>NW_027185588.1:330065-332006 GCF_028583685.1 Petaurus breviceps papuanus
TCTATCTATCTATCTATCTATCTATCTATCTATCTATCTATCTATCTGTCCGTCCGTCTGCCCATCTATCTGTCCGTCTGTCTGTCTATTACAAGAATGGTGAGGAATTTTGAATTCCTATTATATGAAGATCAGTTAAAGGACCTGGGAATATTTGCCTGGCTAAGAGAAGACTGAAATTGCACATAAGAGTAATTTTCAAGTATTTATGGGGCTGCCACCTGGGATAGAGATTAGGTTTATTTAATTTGGCTTGGAGGTGTGTGTGTGTGTGTGTGTGTGTGTGTGTGTAATAAGAACAATGGACTGAAGTTGAAATGGTCTTGATGGAAGGGAACAATCTTGACAGCGAGATCTCCCCCAAAGTGGAATGTAATGTCTCTAGCTCCAGAGGTGATGGGTTCCCCCTCCCTGGAGTTCTTAAAGCAAAGGCTGGTTGACCATTTGATGGGGATGGTGTAGAAGGGTTTGGATCAGATAGCCCCTGAGTGTTCTGACTGTAAGATTCTGGGATTCTGTGTTCATCAACTCTCTGCTAGTTGTCCAGGACTAAGTTCTGTGTTGAAGGAACTAGAGTAGAAATATATGATGTGGTCCTGGCTCCCAGTTCACATCTGACCAAGCCTCACCCAATACTTGCCAATTGACTGATTGGTCACATGGAAGTGTCCCATCTCCTCCCTTCCCATTTTTTCAGCTGAGTTATGTAGGTCCAGATTAGTGGACCATGTTATCAGGGATCTCTTAAATGCCAAATCTGATGTCCTTTTGACTTCTCTGAAATATGTGGCACCGTGGACTCTCTCCTCCTCCTAGAAGAGATGCCCTCTCATCCCTGGATTTTCCTGACAGGCTCCTGATGGTCCTTATACCTGCCTGACCTCCTTTTCTTGTCTATTTTGCTGCATTATGATCACTGTCCTACTTTTTCTTTACTTTTGCTTCCCCCAAATCTCTACTGTAGTGGCAGCTCTTTCAGGAAGTGTATCATGATTTCCCAAGTTGTTAACATCCTCCCTCTAGAAATCACATCTTTTGTATTTACTGTCCCCTCCCCATCCCAGCAGAATGTAGGATCATTGAGGGTTGGGGCTGTTTAATTTTTGTCTATATCTCTCTGGTACCTACCACAGTGCCTTGTACATATAAAGTATTTACTAAATATTTATTAAATTGAACAGAATTGAACCAGTTGATTCTAGAAGCTTTGGTTGATAGGCCAGGAATCATCTCCCTAAAGGGCTCCAGTGTTCAGTTACATTTCTGCCTTTACCTTTCCATTTCTCAGGGCCCCATTTGGGATGCTTCTTCGTAGATTCTGGCTGGGTCTGCGGCTCTGTCTGTGGTTTGGAAAAGTGTTCCTTATCTCAATGTTCTTTTCCCTAAACAAAAAGAAATGCTAATGTTTTTCTGATGGGCTCCCAGAAGCACTAATGAAATAAACATTGGAAACCACTAATGTCCAAATTCCAAATGCATCATAACAATTTAAGGTTTCCTTTCTCTAGATGGCCCCCAGGGGAGCAGAGTGCCAGCCCAACTGGCAATTTCATGAGCGAATGCCGAACATCTTCTAGGGAGGTTTATTTTCTGGGATCATGAATCCTTGTTGAATCCCTTGGGCCCAAAGTGTGGATTGTCATCCATCAAGGCGTTCCTGGTTACCCTGGTGGGAGTGAGTGCTGGTAGAGAATGCAGAGGCGGAATATAGGAAACCAGACAGGCTGACATACAGAGGCGGAAGGTAAAATGAGGGCAGGGAGTATTTCATTTTTGTTTTTCTCTCTTACCACTTCCAAGATTCATTTACATGGCAGCAGAAACAATACCAGATTTGGACTCAGGGGACCTGGGTTCAAATCCTGGTTCTGCCATTTGCTAACTATATGACTATACACACACACACACACACACACACACACACACACACACACACACACA
>NW_027185588.1:332016-352975 GCF_028583685.1 Petaurus breviceps papuanus
ACACACACACACACACACACACACACACACACACACACACACACACACACACACATATATATATATATATGCCAGTCAGTTTCCCTATCTGTAAAATTAGGGGGTTAAGCCAGACGTTCTCTATATAACATATAATATAACATCTTATGTTATGAATGTCCCTCTTAATTCTGATGGCTTCCTTTTGTTAATTGCTTCCTCTTTTATTCTGTATATAGCTTGCTTTGTATGCATTTGTTTCCATCTTGTCTTCCCTATTAAACTGTAAGCTCCTTGAGGGCAGGGACTATTTTACCTCTTTTTGTATCCCCCCTTCTCCCCCCCTCCTTTCCCATGCCTAGCACAGTGCTCGGCACTAAGTAGGTCCTTAAAGTTTACTGATTGTTTGCTTGCAGACAACGTGGACCATGTTATCAGGGATAGATTTGGAATATGAAGAGATTTGGGTTAATTGATGTTTGTTTGCATGACCAGAGAGTTCAACACCCTTTCCAACACTGAGGTTGCATGGTTTTATGAAGTTGAGGCAATGTATATATAATAAATATAAATATAAAATATATATAATAGAAAGAGTTCAAATGCCGGTTCTATCATTTTTTACCCATGTGATCTTGGACAAGTCACTTACCCTCCCTGTCTTCAGTTTCCTCATCTGTAAACAAGGGCTATCAGACGTTAATTCACGAGGTTGTGTGATACCTAGAAGGGAGCTGAGAAATTTTCTAGTCCAATGACCCTCATTTTACAGATGAGGAAAGTGAGACCCACAGAAAGTGAAGGTTCATACAGGTTGTAATGTCAGAGCTGGAATTTGAATCTAGGTTCTCTGGCTTTGAATCCACATTACTTTAAGTGTTTTATTGATGTCTTGTTTAAGACCACAGTGATTTCCTATTGGTTTGGACTCCTCTAGACATTTCCATCATGTCCCAGGAACTTCATCAATCTTGTAAATCAACCTCATTAGTAGCTTCTGCCACTGGGGCCCCTCTAACTGGAAGCTGGAGAGCTTCTCCCAAAGCTTCCATTCGTGGAGGGAGCCCTGGGCAGCCATCCCTTCATTTACTTCCCAGTTGCATCTCTTGGGTGCGCTCTGCTCTCCATCATGTCCCCATATGGATAACTTCGGTCCCTTGCTGTCTTCCTTGCCTCTTGTCCATTTTCTCTTGTGTATTATCTTCCTCTACTGAATTATGAATATCCTGAGGGCAGGGACTATCCTTCATGTTTGTATTCTCAGAGCTTAACACAATGTATGACACATTGTAGGTACTTAATAAATGTCCATTGGCTGGCTGACTGTATACCTCTTCTACCTTGCATTAAACCTTCCCTGGTGAGAAGTCAAAGCAGTTAAGCAAAACCAACTATACGGTGACCATATGTGAGAGCATTTGCAATGTTTTTCAACATGTGGTTTCCCCATATCTATAGAGAGGAGGAAATTGCATTGAAGGGTTGTATCATTTATTTCCCTGGACTGAAAATGGTCATAAAAACTCATCGTTTGTCAGTCAGTCAGTGCGAAGGCATGGTGCTAAGTTCTAAGGATACAAAGAGAGCAAAAATAGTCCCTGCCCTCAAGGGGCTTACATTCTAAGGAGGGAGACAATGTGTACATAAATCAGTATACACAAGATATATGCAGAATAGGTGGAAGGCAATCTGAAAGGGGAAGATACTAGCAAGTGGGAAGCCTGGGAAGGACCTTCTGCAAAAACTGGTACCTGAGCTGAGGCTTGAAAGAAGCCACAGAAGCAAGAGGTGAAGCTGAGGGGGCAGGACACCTACCTCACAGCATTTTTTCCTATTTACATTATTTCAGTCATTGTGTATATTTCAACAAACATTTCATAAACATATTCTATGTCTAAAACACACACACATACAGAGACAGCAATAAAAAACAATCCCTTCTTTTAAGAGTCAGGTTCTGGAGTTGGAAGGGGGAGAATAGGTGGTGTGTCCACGGATTAAATATAGCAAGGTCAGCAATGCAATGTAAAGAGTATTGAACCAGGGGTGGGTGCTGAGTGTGAATCCTGACTCTGTCACTTACTATCCATGATCTTGGTTAAATAACTTCTCTGGGCCTCAGTTTCTTCATCCATAAAAATGAGGGGATTGGACTAGATGACCTTTAAGGTTCTTTTCAGTTATAAATCTATGATTCTATAAGGGGCAAAGGAGAGATGGTACAAAGTGTTCTAGGTCTATTTGAAGAGTGAGAGAGTCTTGAAATTTTGTGGGGGTTGGGTGGGGGGGGTATTATATCGAGACTCCTGCACCTTGGCTGAATTCAAGTCAAATCTTCCAAACTGTGGGTGCAGCTCTAGGTCACCCTAATGGCAAAAGCTCATAAAACAGCAGAAGATAGGAGGAGGGACTAGCAATATGAGTGGGACATACTTCTCCCAGAAATATTTGGAGGTTCCTGTTATCAGCAGCTTGGTCCCCAAAGGGACCACTGTCTACATTAGAGAATTTAATACAAAATATAAAACAAGACTTCATTTTAGTAGTTTAAAAAAAAATATTGAATCCTCACTCCAAGATGCATTTGGAGGCATCTGTCCCCTTAAGCTGTGGGATTTCTAAACAGCCATCAATTTCCTTTTTGATCATTTTCACCCTCAAGCACAATCCTTCCTGAGTGACCTCAGGCTCTACTTGCTTTGGAGATGGCATGCGCCATTTGGAGATGGAATTTGTGAGCAGATGGGATGGCTTTCCTTGCACTCTTAGGTCAGGAACAAATTTGTCTTGGAGATAACTGAGCTCCTATTTCTCCTTCAATAAAGCCCTTCCTTCCTTGGCATGTTTCTCAGCATCTACAAACAGGTGTGGCAAACCCTTTTATCATATAGGTTTTGGAAATCCAATGATTTCCCAAGTACTTTTGGAAGGAGGGGAATTTGATGGCCTAGACAGTCTCCATGTTTGGACAGTTTTCCTGCTTTGCCTTGTATTATTAGGGAACTCAGGAGTTAAGCAGAATCCCTTTATTTCTGAACTGAAAGGAAGTTCAGAAACAGATACATTGGTCCAGGGGTTCCCAGGATTTTCTGTGTCCCAGACCCCTTTGGCAGGCAGTCTGGTGAAGCTTATGGACTGTTTCTCAGAATCATATTTTATAGCTAATATGGAAATGTTTTACATGATTGCACATGTATGATCTATATCAAATTGTATACCATCTCAGGGAAGGGAGAGGGGAGGAATAGAATTTGAAACTCAAAACTTAAAAAAAAATGTTAAAAATTGTTTTTACATGTAATTGGGGAGAAAAAATAAAATATTAATAATTTTAAAAAAAATCGTGTTTTAAAATGCATAAAAACACAGGATTACAAAGGAAGCCAATTATATTGAAATGTAGTTGTCATACACTTAAAAAACTCATAGGACCCAAGGTTAAGACCATTAGTAGTCCTATCGCAATAACACAGCTGTCAAGTTCAAATACCTTAAGGCAGCAAATATTTTCCTGGTATTCCTTCAAATCTTATTTTTCTTTTGTGTTTTTTCAGGCTAAACATTCCCAGTTCCTTCATCTGGTTCTCATATGGCAATAATCTTGAGTTCCTTTACCATCTTATGTATTCTTCCCAGAATGTTCTCGAGGTCTCCAGGGCAGGGGGGGGGGCGGAGGTGAGGGTGAAGGGGACGGGGGGGGGGGGGGGGGAGAGGGGCAGAGAGAGGAGCAAAGGGGTAGAAGTGGCAGAGGTAAGTTTTGATCCGAGGTCCCTTTCAACCCCAAGATTCTGTAATTTTTGAACCTCCCTGTACTAAAGATGACTGACTCAGAAGAGAGGATGAGGTGACCAGGCACGGTTGATGGCTGATGAAAGGGCTTGGACATAGAGGCGATACATATTGGGGTGGGCTGGAGCCAGCTTAAAGCAGCTAGCCCAATTGTTAAATTTTCACTGTTTGCATTTATACCTTTGAAATCAGCTAAGCTACAAATCAAGCCTTGATTTATTGTTTTGTTGACTCTAGACTTAAGAAAATGGTGGAGAAAATGTTATGCAGATTAAAAGTGTCTGTGTACATTCCATTTTGACCGCCTCCTCTCCCCCCTCCCCCACCAAGCTGGTTGTTAAACATTTACCAGCACACCCCTAGACATGGGGAGGAGCCTGGATAGGAGCCTGGGGAGGGAGTGCTGGCAGGGACAGAGAATTCGAAGCCAGAAGCATGGCGTCCCTAATAGCAGTCTTCTGTTTGTTTTGCTCCTCTTCTCCCACCCAGAGAACACAATGTTGACTAAAATACCAGCACAGTGCTATTTATTATTGATCAGGCCCCCCTTTGAAATGGCATCTGTAATTTCATTATTGCATTCTTCCCACTCTGCATAATTTCTTGGTTGCCGCGGGCTAATGCTATTGACTTGAGAGAAGAAATAAATTGGCATGTTTTTGTCAACAGTGGAAAGAAGGCGTCCTATTTTTAATAGCATCATCTTTGCCAACTACCAGAGCAACTTAGGGCTCAGAAAACCATGGTAAATCTTCGAGGCTGGTCCTAATAATGATAATGCTAACAGCATTTAAAGCAGGAGTTCAGCATAGTGGATAGAAGGCTAGCCTTGGAATGAGGAGGACCAGGGTTCGAGTCCCCACTCCGACACATGGTGATTCTGTGACCCTGGGCAAGTCACTTAACCTCCTAGCATAAACATCCCCAAATAGCTGCAGACCTCAGGAAATGGCAATCCATTTAACCCCATCTGGAAAACTGGGATGATTATAGCACCTCTTTCCCAGGGTTCTTGTGAGGAAGGAATGAGATAATATTTGTAAAATGCTTCACAAATCTTGAAGTGCCATGTAAATAATGCTTATTAATTATTGTAGCTAATTATTATATATTTATATTAGACACATATTGTTATATATGCTTACTAATCAGAACAATCTATATCATTATACATGCATATATTGTTTTGCAACTTAGTTATATCAAATATATGCTTAATATTAATTACAATAAACTATTATATAATTTCGTGCAGATATTATTAGACAGTTATATTATATAGTTGTCTATATTGTTATATATGCTTATTGAGATTAGTGATATAATATGATATGATATAATACATTATGCCTATATTATATATTCTATATAACATATTACTTATGTTATAAATGCCTGTTATTAGTTATTATTGCATATTATTATATTGTTCAATCATTCAGTCATGTCCAACTCTTTGTGACCCCATGTGCCATAGCATTCCAAGCCCTTCCAACCTGAAAGACTCATCTTATATCATTTAGCATTAAAAAAAAACCCACTATCCATGATTTTCTTGACAAAGATAGTCAAGTGGATTTCTATTTCCTTCTCTAGCTTTGTGTAGGCAGAGGTTAGGGGATTTGCCCAAGGTTACATAGCTAGTAAGTGTCTGAGGTCAAATTTGAACTCTGCTCTTTCTGACTCTGGGCCCAGGACTCTCTCTACCCATCATGCCACCCAGTTACCTCAATAATATGTATTTGTTATATATTATTATATATGCATATATTGCTATATGTGTTTATTGTTAGTAGTTATTAGAACAGAGAATGCTGTAGTGGCTGAGTGCCTAAGGCAAGATTTAATCTCTCCCCACTCTGTTCCCATCCCACTTCACATTACACATTGTCTCTCTGATTTGTCCTCAGTGGCGAACCAAGTGGATGGAGGGATTGATGGGTTAATTTGGTAGGCCTCTGCTTCAGAGAGAGGGAAGCCAGGAGCACTATGGATGGTATGGGCAGTTTGGACGAAAAATTCTCTGAGGTGAAGGGAAGGTAGGTGAGGGGAAGGTTGGGATCAGTGCAGAATAGTAGATTAGTTCCTGAGTAAATAACTCAATATAAGTATGGCCTGGGTACCAATTCCAGTTCGACTTACTGGGTGTAAGAAACCTTCTTCTCTCTGGACCTCAGTTTTCTTATCTGTAAAATGGAAGAACTAGACTATCTCTGAAGTCCTCTCTAGCTCTAAATCCTGGGATGCTAAGTTTAGGGGAGGTTACTTTTGTCTGCGCTCACATTTATTTATCCTTTTGTGTGACCATCGCTTAGAGGGTAAACATCTGCTCTGGAGGTCAGTGGATGGGGAATATTATGGCCTGATGGCAGTATTTGCTGACCTCTTTTGTTTCATCTCATCTGGTAATTGCAGCAAAATGGGACCTAAGGAGGTTTGCCAGTGATCTCCTAGGCAGGTTTAATAAGCTTAAGCTTTAAATATTGACTACCTTGAAACCAGGGACATCTTGTCATATTAATATGTAACCTCAGCCCAAACCACCCCCTTCTGAATTTCTGGCCATTTGCCTGATGCACTACCCATTCTCTATTGATGGTCCCTGAGTTGGAAAGATGATTAAAGCAGGCTGACGACTATCATTTTCCTTGTCCATTGTCAGCATAAAGAAAGTGAACTCCTTTTCTTCCCTGGCCTCTTTGCTAAATCCCCATCTCCATTTCTCTTTACCTCCCTTGTGTTGGCTAAACCCAGGTCCACTGGGGCCTCCTGGACAGTTGGCCGACTTCTATGCATCAGTGCTGTGCTGCCAGGACTGGGGGAGGGAATGGGTACCAGATGGATTACCTTTGGCAACAGGAACTTCTCTGGAGGTAAGAAGAGTTGTGGAAATTGAAATATGCCTCCTAATAATTTCTTGGGTTAAGGAAAAAAAAACCCGCTAGCTACGTGATAGATTTGCTGAGTATCTCCAAACTAGGCTGGAAATCTTTTGCCAGAAGGCCTGCATAATTGTAAGTCATGTTCTGAGAGCACACCACTACTCATCAAGCATTATTGAATGCCAAGGGGGCATCCACTACCTACCCAACCCTGCTCAGAAGTCCCTCTGGGGGAGGGAAGAATACAGTGAAGAGTGGATTGAATTTAGAATCTGAGGACCTAGGTGGAACCCTGTCTCAGTCACTGCTTGAGTGACTTTGAGCAAGTCACTGCCCCTTGCTGGGAACTCATGTTTCTCTTCTGTAGAACGAAGGGCATTGGGTTAGATGACCATCTATGATTCTAGGTTTAGCTCAGCTGGCTGAGAAAATGGGGATGTTTTTAGTTGGGTAAAGAGAAGTCTTAGGGGGTACATGACAGTTGCCTTCAGGTTTCTGAGAGGTTATCGTAAGGAAGAGGGATTAGACTTATTATTATTGGTCCTCCACAAGGGAGAAATTAACCAAACTAGGAACAATGGGAGGAAATTGCAGATAGTCATATATAGTCTTGATGAAAGGAGACATTTCCTAATAGTGAGTGCTATCCAAGAGTGGAATGGGCTCCTATGGGATGAAGTGAGTTTTCTCTTCTATTGGGGTTGTTAAACAAAAACTGGGAAGCCACTGTTGGGGAATGATGTGGGTGGGAGCCATAGAGGTTCTTGCTCAGGTATGAATTGATCTCAATAGCCAATGAGATCACTTTGAACTCTGAGATTCTAGGATTGGGTGACTCTATCAATTTCTAATTAATTTACATTGGATCAGTCCAGTTTTCATTTGTTTGCAGCTCATGATTTCGTAGAATAAATAAGCCTCACATTTATTCTCCAAATAGCTTTCTTTAAGAAGTGAGAGATGATACTTTGTTAGGAGACAGATGTGGGTTTTGTTTGCATTTCCTGTATGAAGACCTGACAATTTTTTAATCTGGTTTAGGGTCCCACAATGGCACGGTCTACACACAAAAAGTCCGGCCAAGAAGAGTCTTCCCAACTAAGGATTTAGGCTCACAGGACTTAGGACTCAGAGACCATTTTATCTGACTTGTTCATTTTACAGGTGAGGGAAATGAGGTCCTGAAGTTGTACTAAGTGGCAGAAATGGAATTTGAACTCAGGTCCCCCATTACAAATCTAGGAGTCGTCCTTGACTCTTACATTCCTCCCCCCGCCCACGTATCTTATCAATCGCCAAGTTCAATTATTTCTTTTTTCATTAAGATTTCTTGTATAAGTCTCCTTTTCTCTTCTACACTGTGACCATCTGTGTGTAGGCCCTCATCACCTCAGGCTTGGACTATTGGTTAGTAGATTCTTGGCTGATTTCCCTGCCTCCATCCCATGTTTCCATAGAGAATGTATGTCTCTACTTCCTGCTGGATGCATTATAACTGTGTTTAAAACTCAAATTTTCCATGTTTAGCCTTTTTAAAGGCCTCTAGGGGCGTGGCCAGTCTTCACTCAGCCAATGGCCAGAGGCTCTTTAGACTCAATCACAGAACTTCATTATTCTAAAGCAGGAGTTCTTCACTTTTTCATGTCATGGACCCCTTTGGCAGGTAATATGGTGAAGCCCAAGGGCTCCTTCTTAGAATCATGTCTTTCAATGAACAAAATAAAGTATATAGGAATACAAAGGAAATTAAATACAGATGCATTTTTTTCTCAAACAAATTCAAGGACCCAGATGAAGAACTCTCATCCCAAAGAGATGACAGAGAGAAGACACTTTTTTGCATGTGTATTGTCACCACATTAATATGTAATAACTTGTTCTGTCTGCTCCTTACTTTCTACGTTTATATCATCCATGGGATTACTCCTTACTACAGGTAGTTTTACTTAATTTCTTCCCCCTCCTTTACTAAAAAATTCTCCCCCCTCTTTAAAAAAATTATGCCATCAAAGATGCATCTTTAGGTAGAGGGGAAGGGGGCAGGGACGTATCTGGAAATTAAAGAGATGTAAAAACAAAAGCTCCCTCCAATTTTTTAAAAAAAGCATCTCAATCTTCAGGAATGGGGAGACCACTCTTGAGGGGACTCAGCACATCTAAGGGACAGAAGCAGCCTTTCTGACTGGATTGGAGATCTGCACCTGGCAAAAACCTCGAGATGTTGGAATATTCTTCCTTCCTTCCTGTCTACACATCTGACAAGCAGTTTGGTTTTATTCCCTCAGCGTCATCCACGAAGCTGTAAAATGAAAAAAAGGCTGAGGGAGAGGGGGAGCGGGTGGGCAGAGGAAACATTCCACTGGCCCATCTTCGTGGCCTCCCATTACTAGGACTCACGCTTTTATTGCATTCGGCTGTCAGTGGTGTGAAGAATGGTACTCAGAAGCTGTGCAGGAAGGGACTTCCCTAATAACCTATTAAGGAGTGAGGCTTTCTAAAGGTTGTTGAGGCTTTAGGGGGGAAAGTAATGTTGATTATAAAAGATGTTTTCTCCTTGGAGCCACACTAACCCTTGACTCTGTGGATAAACTGCTCCCCAGAGCACCACAGTGGATGGACTCCCTGTCTGGACTCCGGCTGCTTTGTCCTTTTATAGACAAAGCAAATGCCAAAAGCAAGAAATATGAGGGAAATATATTATTTATATAACTTATATTTCTATAATGTTTTAAGATTTGCAAAACACTTCATATATATTATATTATTTGATCCCCCAGTGATCCTGTAAATTGGGTTCTATATTATCCCCATTTTATAGAAGAGGAAACAAAGACTGGGAGTTGTTAAGTGACTTGTCTAGAGTCACGAAGTTAATAAATGTCCGAAGCAGGATTGGAATTCAAGTCTTCCCAACTCCAAATTCAGGGCTCTATCCATTCTTCCTCCAGAAGATCTTGTACTTTTGTGTGAGGAGGCAATAGATGGAGAACTGGGTGGGCATAGAGTTAGGAAAGATTCCACAAAGGTGTAGTTGAGGGTCAGCCTATCCCTGGCCAATCTCAATTCACTCTTTAGGAAACCTGGATTTTGTAGGAGCTAGGGGGCTGGGGACTCACTATAGACCACTGTTCTGTCTACTGAATTCATGGTAACTATCCAGGGATCATAGGAGAATTGTTTTCTTATTGCCGCTACCAGATCCTCCTTCCATCATCACTCAATGTGATGTTTATTCAATCTAAATTTATCAGCCAATCCAGACTCTCCTAGCTAGTATTTACAAAGTCCCTCATTTCTCAGTGAGTTCAGTGCCTAGCTCCCATTTTTCCTCTCCCTGTTCCACCTTAAGGAAGACTCCAGACCAGCCATGCTCACCGGTAACCTGGCAGTGTACCTATAACCTTGGGCTTTTCCTCTTTGCCCCCACGTGGACACCTCCCTCCCTTTTCACTCTTCCCACCCCTTGATGTATTGTTTTCTCCCATTCTTGAAGGTAGAAACCATATTTCATTCAACATACAATTTGATGTTCCCTTAAAACCCAAACCTTCCAGTTCCTCAGTCTACACAGTTCACATTACTGACATCTCCACTCCAGCCTACACTCAGGGATGCCATAGCCATGACCTTGCCATCCCCACAAGTCTTCCATTTCCATGATCAAGAACTCTGAATTTCCTTTATATGACCATTGTCTCTTAACTTTGTTTCTCCCTATGCTTGACTCTTCCTAACTGTACTTTTCTTTTTAAATTAATTTTTGTTATTTAAAATTTTTTAAATGAATTTGTTGCATCTTAAGTTCTGAATTGTTTCTCTCCATCTTTCCCCGCTTAACTGTACTTTTTATCCTCACTGTCACTGCCAGTCCCTTCATTCCCTAGTACTATTCCAGACCATCATTCCTGCACTGGTTACGCTCTTTTTTCTTCCCAAGCTTGACCCCTTGGTGAACCAGTTAATCTCCAAAAGACCCTCTATTCTTAAATCCCCATTTCCTTGTCCTAATGTTTATCATGCCTCACCAGATTCCAACCCAGCACTATTCCTACTATTTGCTTTCCCCCATCTATTCAAATGTTGTTGAATGGAGTTGGAAGAAATCATGAAACCATCCTGATTGAAAGGTGGGTCCAGGCTAACATTTGAAAGGAAGCTGGGGAAGTGCTTTGCTTGTAATTCATGCACTGCCATAAAGCATTTGAATAATTAATTTTAGATCTTATCTGGTCACACAGCGATCCAGTATTGCAGAGAGACCAGTGCTTCAGTCATTATTTAAGATGATGATGAGGTCTGGGTTGGCCTGGATGGCTTCTGAGGCTCTGTCCAACCCCAGAATTCTGTGATTCAGTCTTTCCTTCTGCTTCCTCTTGGGCCTGACTTGTGCCTGCCTATCCTCTTCTCCTCCCCCTTTCCCCCTGTTCCTTTTCCAACCCTGATAGTTTCCTGACCACTTATTACCCTGATTGCTTTTTCTATGAACTAACCTACCATTTGTCTTTATTGACCAAAATAACAGATATTTTGGGCCATGGAGAAAAAACAGTCCCTGTCCTCAAGGAATTTACATTTGGAGGTTGGGGGTGAGAGGATGAGAATGAGGGCCAGTGTGCATGTAGGTAGAAATGTTCTGTGGCAGGTCAGGTTATAGTAGGTAGCTAGGTAGCGGTCTTGGATTCAGGAACACCTGAGTTAAAAACCTGCTTCAGATACTGAGTGACCCTGGGCAAGTCACTTAACTTCTCTATGCCTCAGTTGTTTCTCCTGTGAAGTGGGGATAGCACCCAATTAACAGGATTGTTGTGATGATCAAATGAGTTAACATATATATATATACACACACATATATACATATATGTATACACATATATAGACAAAATAAAAAGGACTATTTTAAATATTATTTTTAATATCCCAGTACAATATATTCATATAAAAGGTACTGGTTTTTATTTAATCTTGGGATCCCTAGCACTCTATATGCATGTAATAAATATTATACATAAATATAAAATGCACACACATGAGGCTTTTCTTTTTACCTTAGTATCCCTAGCACTAAGTATAATATGTATACACATAATATTATACATATATTATACACAGCCTCTCACACCCGCTCTCTCACATGCGCGGCACTTTACAGGTGTAGAGCAGGAAAGAGATCACCAAGTTCAACCCTCCCATTTTACAGAGCAGGAAATTGAGGCCCAGAGAAAGGATGGTTTTTTATTTTATTTTTGTATCCCCAGCACCTGCCACAATGTATAATGCAATGGAAATTGCCCACAGGGCTTACTTAGAATCAGAAAACTTGCCTTTGAAACTTGCCTGCGGCAATTTCTACCTGGGTGATCTTGGGCGAATCCCTTCGTCCAATCTCCATCTGCTCACCCGTGACGGGGGAAGGCTGGACTAGGAGCCTCTGAGGTCCCTTCCAACTTTAAGGCTTGGATTCTTGAATTCTGAACGGGTAGATACTGAATAGGATCCAATTTGCTTAAGGGAACCCTGCTAGTAAGCTAGCTCCGACTCGCCGGTCTTCTAACCCAGACTCAGGGCTCTTTCCCGAAAGGCAAACACCTCCCCACAGGAGAGGAAGCAGACTTCATCCAGAAGGGCTCCACTTTAAAAGAAGCTGATAGCCCCAAACCTCAAGCTATCAAAGTAAATAAAACCAACAAGAATAAAACTATTTGTTTATGTAGCATTTTAAGATTTGAAAAACTCGACGCATGTTATCTATCACATTTGGTCCTCATAACATCCTTGGGAAGTAGACATAGTACTATTGTTATTGCCATTTTCCAGATGAGGAAACTGAAGCAGATGGAAGTTAAGTGATTTGATGAGTATCACACAGTTAGTTGTGTCTGAAGCAAGTTTTGAACACAGATCTTCCTGACTCTTGCCACTTAGCTGCCTGGGATTAATTCTTTACTCTACAAAAGGATACATAGCTGGGTGGTGCAGTGAAGAGAGAACTGGGCTTGGAGTCAGGAAGACCTGAGTTCAAACCCTGCTTCAGACACTTACTGTGTGACTCTGGACAAGTCATTTCACCTCCGTTTACCTCAGTTTCTTCATCTGTAAAATGGGTATAATAACATCACCTCCCTCCCTGGGTTATCATGAGAACCAAATGAGATAATATTTATAACATGCTTAGCACAGAACCTGATGGAGTAAGTCGGTGCTATAGAAATGGTAGTTATTTTTATATACCACAGGGGTCCTTTGTGCATTTAAAGCAGGTGTCAGCTGACAAAGACTTGATGTATACTTAACTATTTTAGGCAAACATCTGGTTCTTACAGTCTTGTTTCTTCCTCCAGAATGTAAGTTCTCAGAGGGTCTGATTAATCTGCTTCCCACAGACCTGTATCCCGCAGACCTAGCATCAGATCTTGCACATTGTACGGACTGAGGTTGAACTGTATTACTGTTCCACAGATCTTGGCATTTTCCTCTTCTTTGGGTCCCATTAGACTCTAAATTCTTTGAGGGCAGGAACTGAGTGTTATGTTTTTTTTGTGTGTGTGTCTCTCCCAGGGGCTAGTACATTTAGTTTAACTAATATTTGTTGAATTGCAATGTGATATTCTGGGCAGCTGGGTGATGCAGAGGATAGAGCGCTAAGACCAGAGTCAGTGAGATCTGAGTTCAAATGTGACCTCATATACTTAGTAACTATGTGACCCTGGGCAAGTCACTTTACCCGATTTGCCTCAGTTTCCTTATCTGTTAAAATGAGCTGGGGAAGGAAATGGCAAACCCCTCCAGTATCTGTGCCAAGAAAACCCCAAATCGTTTCACAAAGCCTTGGACATGGCTGAAATGACTAAATAAATCACAGCCAAACAAATTGACCAACCAAATGAGGCTTAACTTTGTGAAATGTAACTCTTACTTCTCCATCCATAAGAGGATTCCCTAAGTTGTCACCAGATTAAATAGACTTCCTGGGCTTTTAAACAGCCCATGGTTGCTAGGGACCACAGACTGAGGGATGGGATGGAAGACTTGATGCTGTTGTTGAGATTGTGTGTCCAATCTGGCCTTCCTACTGTTTCTCATACAGGAAGCTCTATCTCCCATCTCAGTGCCTTTGCTTTGGCTCTTCCTCATGCCGGGAATGCCTTCTCTTTTCATCTCCACTTCTTAAAATCCGTAGTTTCCTTCAAAGCTCAGTTTTGTAAATCTTAAAGTCCTATGTAAATGATAGCTGTTACTAATATCCAGTGCTGTTCACCTTTTCCTCCCTCTCTTTTCTCCTTTTTCTCCTTCTCTTCTTTTTCCTCCTCCTCTCTTTCGCTCCCCCCCCCATTTCTCCCTCTCTTTCTCTTCCTCTTATCTCTCCTTCTGGCTCTCTCTTCCCTTGCTCTCTTTCCTCCTTCCCCTATCCTCTTTCTTTCCCTCCCTGCTCCTCTATCCCCCCTTGACTCCCCCTCCTACTCTCTCTCTTTCTCCTTTCTCGTCCTTCCTCCCTCTCTCTCTTCTCTTATCTCTCTCTTTCCCTCCCTCCTTCCCTCTCTCCCTCCCCCCTCTGTCTCCTTACCCTGTTTTCCTCTCCTTGCCATGGAGGGTACATTTCTTGCCCCTGCTGGCAAAGGCAGGCTGTTTGGATGAGGAATGATCATGGCTGTCTCTTCCAGACAGACTTCCCAGGTTATGAAACATTCCCAGGGGGAATGGCTGGCTTTAGAAGCAGGCACTTTGAGTGATGCTTGGAGAGCTGCATTCCATTAGAGTAAACTCCCTAGATCACAGGGCAGCCCCAACATCATTGAAAATGAAGGGACAAAAGGAAGACCATGAGAAGCTGTGATTCTCCCGTACCTTCTGGTGCTTGCTTTTGGGGGTACTTTGCTCTTAGCAGCCCTGTAACCAAGGGACTCAGAGACATGCTCAAGATTTCTATTTCACTAAAAAAATGGGCAGAAGGTAAAATGAAAAATAGAAACAAGGTCCACACATTATGTCTTGTGCCCCTTTGCCAGACTGAGCAGTGCAGAGTGTTGCCATGTCCTCCAGGGTTCAGTGGCTGGGTTGCCCACTCCCGGGGTCCACTTACCCATCAGCCCCCAGGGACATATGGGCCAAGCCCTCTGGGGGATGGGCCATGCCCTCTCCCACCATGGCTGCCCCTTTCACTCTTCCTTCCCCACCAAGCTCACCTGGTTTTGCCTCAGAAAAAAGAATTCCTGGTTATAACACTGTGGGTGTGTGTATACATGTGCACACAGCTATGTAAACATACATAATATGTCTATAAATGTGTGTATATATACATATATGTATATCTACATTCACATTCATATGTACCTATAGCTATATTTACATCCATATCTATCCATTTCTTTTCCTATCTCTCTGTCTCTGTCTTAATACACATATGGATTGGGACTGGGTCTGATTTCACTGATGCAGGGAACTCCTGGTTGAGGAAACTCTCTCTACCAACACAGGTTAGCATCTTCTCTTCAGCTTAGTCTTACAGAGTCAACTAAAGGTTCTGAGAGATGACTTGGCCACATACAGGCAGTATGTGTCAGAGGTAAGACTTGAACTCAGATCCTCTTGGAGAGACAATGCTCTATCCTTTACATCATGTAGAGTTCATGCCATTTTTTTTTCTCTCAGGCAGCAAGCCAAAGCACCTCAGAGAGATGAGGAGCCCTCCTTCCTCTGTTTTTCTTTGAATATGTCTAAAACTGTGGGTTTACAGTCATAGGGCCTTCCTTCCCCTTATGGCTGCTGTTAGGATCATGCTGGAGTGAAGCCAGAAGTGACATTTCTGCCATTTGAGGCAGCTTTGTGGCATAATGAATAGAACGCTGGACCTGGAGTCAGGAAGACTCAAAATCTAACCTCTTACTAGCTGTAACACTTTGTAGCAAGACACTTCATAGCTGTGGGAACCCGGGCAGATCATTTCACCTCTGCCTCAGTTTCCCCAACTGTAAAACAGGGATAATAATAGCCCTTACCTCCCAGAGCTGTTGTGAGGGTCAGATGAGATACTATTTGTAAAGTGCCTGGCACACAGTAGGCATTTAACAAATCCTTTCCTCCGTGGCCTTTCTTCTGATGAATTTGAGCAACAGAACACAGATCGGCACTATGACGGCTAATGACATTTATCTTAGAGAAAGAGCCTTTACTATAGAAGGGAAACAGGAAACAAACCGTTCAGAAATGGAGACTGGGGTACAGGTGTAGCTCTTCTGAAAAGGGTGAGTAGGAGGGAAAAGGAGGGGGAGGAGCATGAAGAATCATCTACTTCACTGGCCTCACCAGTCCAAGCAACTCCATAGAACAATGGATTTAGAGCTGGGATAGGCTGTGGAGGTCATTGAGTCCAACCCTTTTATGGATGAAGAAATGGGAAGCCCAGAGAGGTTGTGCCTAGCCCAGGGTCACATTGCCAGTAGACAAGAGAGGTGAGATTCAAACCCAGGACTCGTGGATTCCAGGTCAACAATTGTGAGCAAACCCTGAATCTGTTGTGACTCTGGTGCGTGGCTTGATCAGAGTTCCTGTCCTGCAGCCTGTATGGCCGATGCTCTCACTCTGCAGTTTCCATGGGTACACTCTTTCCAATCCTGAGCCTGGCTGCTTGCTCAGGGCTGGGTGGGGTGATGGATGGACCAAGTCTGCTTTTCTCCTATTCAGGCTCCTAGCTACTTCTCTCTCCTTCTGACCTGTGCCCCTGTCCACAAAGTGGCTCTCCCTCAGGAGAGGATGCCTAACTTGCCAGTCACCATCTGGCTTCTGTTGGTCACAAGATTAGGGCAGCTGCTGAGGAGAAGGACAATCAGAGTTTCTGTCTGACAGGAGTTTTTGTCTCTAGAATTCTGTTGTATCTATCCAGAAGTTTCATATACTAGATAGAACATTGCCCTTTAACAAAGCATCACCTTATCTGTGTATGTATATTTCCCCTAACTCTCAAATAGAAGGTAGGGACTGATGTTTTGTCTTTGTATTCCCGGTGCTGTGCACATAGGTCTTTGAAATAAATGTGTGGGATAAAAGTGCCTGTAGGGCTATTCATTTTTACAAAGATGGGAAAGTCGACTTGCTTTCCCTGAGACTCAGTTTCCTCATCTGTAGAATGGGAAAGATAATACCTGTGCAGCCTAGTGTGGAAGATAAGAGAATCAGCCTTCAGAGTCAGAATGACCTGGGATCAAATCCTATTTTTGCCTCTTATTGGCTGTGTGATTCAGGGCTAGTCATTTAAATTCTCCTTGTCCCTCAACTAAATCTTTAAGATTTTTAAGTTGCAGAGAAGGCAATGCCGGCATTATCAGAGGGAGTTTTCTTACTGGGAGATCTCTTTACTCAGTCAAACAAAACAGAAAGAGCCTGAGCCAGCACAGACCCATCCTTCCTTTCAGCTTCAGGATGCCCCAGCCCTGACTTGCCTACGATCTAGCCTTTCTCTGAGAGTCTCTGAGAATTAGCATCTTTCCTGTCTCATTTTTCAAAGTGAGCCTACCTTTTAATGACAGCTATTGCTGGGCAAGAAGGAAACAGGGGGACAGGACAGCCAGGTCTGGCCTTTCCAAGAAGCCCCCTCCCTGGACCGGGAGGCGCCAGCCGTGTGTGTGGGGTGGATCATTTCCTGGCAAGGGAAGGAGCGGCACAGAACAAAGATCTTCCGGCTGCCTTCCTTCCAAGTGGGGGGTGGGGGAGTGAGAGGTGAGGCATTTGAGAGCCATGAATATAACCGCCAGTTCAAATTTAAACAGCTGCAGGAAATCAATGCCTGGGATGAGTACTTTGCTTGACAGTTTTCCTCTCTGAAATGGCGATCATAAATTAGTTTTTCGCTCCCTTGCATGTTTTTCTTCAAAGGAGGACTTGCAAGTGTCTGCATGCAGGCTTGTCCTTGGAAATGATGGTTGTTTCACTAGTGGAAGAATGATGTAAAAACAGATGAAAAGCTCCAATCATAACAGAACCAGAGTATGGTGGTGGAGTGAGAAGTTTTGGATGATATATCCTTAATATTTTCTGGTCTGAGCCTGTGGATTCATCTGACTGGGGAACTCCTAAGATGGCCAATCCCTTTACCTATCTAGCCAAGTGGTGCCATATTGCATAGAGAACCAAGACTGGAGTCACAAAGACTCATGTTCCTGAGTTCAAATCCATCCTCAGACACTTAATAACTGTGACCCTGGGCAAGTGATGTAACCTGGTCTGCCTCAGTTTCCTCATCTGTAAAATGAGCTGGAGAAGGAAATGGCAAGCCACCCCAGTATCTCTGCAAGAAAACCCCAAATGGGGTAATGAAGAATCAAATGTGACTGAAAACGACTGAACAACAACAAAATCCCTATCAGTCTAAATAAGTGTGAGCACTGCTGTACTTACTACTATATTACTAGTATTTTAAAAATATATATATATATACTTGTTTATAAGTTATATATATAGTACTGTATTGCTAGTATTTTAAGATTAATTTTTAAAAATTTACAAGCATTTATTTTCTCTCTCATCTCCTGCATGATAAATTTTCACAAAAATAACAATTAAAAATTATAATATAAAGATAAAATAACATTTTATCTTAGAGCCAATGGGGGACATTGGAATTTAGACCTGTACTTTAGGAAAATCACTTTGAGTAGCTGTATAGAAGGTGGATTGTAACAGAGAGAGGCTTGAGGCAAGGCAAGCTAGTAGAAGCTATTTCAATAAGGCAGGTGAGAGGTGATAGGGGCCTGGACCAAAGAAGTAGCCCTGTGAGTGGATGGAAGGGGACATTTTCTGGAGATGCTGTGGGGATGATCCATAGAGATATGGCAACTGACTGGGGTAAGAGAGATCTAGGAGTCTGGGAGGTTGCTCACGTGGATAATTGAGAGTATAGTGCTACTCTTGATTGTAATGAAGAAGTCTGGAAGAGAGGCAGCTGGGGGGGGTGTGAAAAAATATACTGAGGTCTGTGATGATTACCACTCATCCTTGCTGTCACATTCATGCTGTTCTACCTCCAAATGAACAGAGAACGGCTGCACGTGTTTGGGGGGCCAAGGGGAGGTTGCCACCACAGAGCCCAAGCCTTGGTAGTAACAAGCCAGGCTAGGGAGAGTGGGGTGATATCCACGGTCAGCTGTCTGAGAGGATGATTCTGAGAGCAGGAGCTGAGGTGCATTGGCAGAGGGGGCTTCCTCTTCACTAGCTCTCTAGCCCTGTGAAAGGGGTGCTGCAAATAGAGCGTTTTAAGTTCTACAGAGCAGTTTGAAGGATCATCTCATCAAACTTCACAACAATCTGGGCTTTGGTGCTGCACTTGGAATCTAATCCACCCCAGATGCTGCCTGGTTGGGTGATTCTGAGCAAGATCATTAAGCTCTTGGAGCCTCAGTTTCATTACCTGTAAAATGGGGATAATAATTGCCTCATAGGGGCATTGTGAGGATCACATGAGATAATATAATCAAAGTTCTTTGAGAACTTTAAAATGCTACATAAATGTTAATTATTGTCCTCTTCCCTACCTTCCTCCTTCTCTTCCTCCCTCTCTTCTTTTTTCTTTCCTTGTTTCCTTTTCCCCTTCTTCCTCCCTTCTTTTCCTCCTTTCCTCCTTCCTTCCTTCCTTCCTTCCTTCCTTCCTTCCTTCCTCCCTTCCTTCCTTCCTTCCTTCCTTCCTTCCTTCCTTCCTCCCTTCCTCTCCACCCCCCCCCTCAGATGAGGAAACTGAGGTTCAGAAAAGTTGTGTCTAGTTTGGGGTCATAAGGCTTGTAAGTAAGTCTGAAGTGTGACTTGAATCCAGACTTTCCTGATTTTAATGGAGGGTTCGCTGGCATACTGACAGTGATTTGTCCATGGTATCCCCCATAGATCCCAGGCAGGACTTGAACTCTAAGCCTTCTTTATTTCAAGTTTGGTCCCCTAGCAGCTGTAACTATATATATTTATATCTCTATCTCTATCTATATAACTATATATATGTTATATATACCTTTCCAAAATAGTTATAAGAAACAATTAGGTGTATAAGAAACAAAAATAGGTGTAACTCTAAGAAACTGGAAGTGTAAATGGGCAATAGGACCATAGATTTAGAGTCATCCGAGTTTGGCCCCCTCTTTTTACGTATGGGGAAATGGAGGCCAGGGAGAAGTCACTTCCCCAAGGTCACGAAGGCGGCAAGGGCAGAGCTGGTCTTCTGACTCTGCTCTTCTGTCTCCAGATCCATCCTCTTTCCACCTGACCCGGCCAGCTGTCAACACAGCTGCTTCTCTGCTCTTCAGCCACTCTGTAAAGTCTCTGGCTCACGGAGATGGAAGAGCTAATTCTGGTTTGGTTTTCATCCCGGAGCCTTCCATCCCTTTAATGCAGCATTAATGATTTAAGTCACACTGCAAAATGAATGCACAGGCCCCTCAGTCACGGCTGAGCGTGTGGCTGCTTTAGCGGTGTGTACGTGGGTGGATCCACTCATGGATTCGGGCTCTTGCAAGGGGACGGGGAGGGAGGGAGGTGGGGGGCAGTTGGGTAAGTGTGACAGTGATGGAATATTTCCCATGGATTTCACAGATCCTTGAATCCTAGAACTGGAAGGGATCCAGAGGCCATCTAGTTCAACTTGTAGTTGAACCAACATCTCCTCTAAGTTATTCAATCTCATCTTGATGGTTTACTTCCTAAGGCATCTCATTCCACTTTCTGAAAAGTCCCTCATTGTTAGGGAAGCTCTTCCTATAGTCTCCCTCCTTTGGTTTTATTCTCCCAATTTCTACCCATCCTCCCAATTTCTTAGTTCTGACTTCTAGAGTCTAATTTTACTTCTTCTTTTTTTTTATTTTAAAGCAATCAGGGTTAAGTAACTTGCTCAAGGTTACACGGCCAGGTGTTTCTGGGTGGGTGCTAAGTATCTGAGCCTGGATTCAATCCCCAGGTCATCCCGACACTGGAGCTGGTGCTCTTACTCGCTCTATTACCTGGCCGCCCCTTAATTTTACCTCTGATGTTCACTGCCTGTGTGACCTTGGATAAGTCACTCCACCCAGTTTCCTCATCTATAACATGAGTGAGTTGGACTTAGTGAACTTTTGGAAGTTTTAGAACTAGGATCTTATGGTCTCTCCACAAGTCAGCCTTTCAGATTCTTTCTGGCTCCGCTCAGGTCCTGGTTCTTCCTTTCCCAGTCCCTAGTTCATTCTAGTGCTCTTGCCCCAGTCTGCCCTGTTCCTTACTTCTAATTTATCCCATGGGTAGCTTTTTTGGTCACGGTTGTTTTCATGTTGTCTCTCCCATTAGACAATGAGCACCTTTAGAGGGGG
>NW_027185588.1:353075-356701 GCF_028583685.1 Petaurus breviceps papuanus
CCCTCCCCTGAAAATAAGCCCTCTGGTGTTTTTCTGTCCAAAAAAAATTAATAAGACAGTGTCTTATTATCGGGGAAACATGGTAGTAGGTGGTTAATACATACTTGTTGACTGATTGACTGGTAACTATCTCTGTGACAGAATTCAAGCTCCTTAAGGGCAAGGATTGGTTAAATTTTTTGTCATTACAACCCCAGTCCCTAGCACCTGGCACATAGTAGGTGTTTAATTAAATACTTGTTGACTGACTATGTTACATTCCCTGCCCCTCCCCCTCAAGCCTCCTTTCTCTATGCTGTCAGACTTCCCTTGTCCCTTCCATAACAGGGTTAAAAGAAGGAAGAATAGTTTTCTTTTTCTTGGATGTTTTGGAATTCAGCAGCATCTGGAATGATGCTCATCCATTCTCCCAGGGAATGACCACCTAAGTGAACCTGGGCGGGACATGGATCATGGTTCCTTAGAAATAACAGACAGTAGTCAGAATCCATCAATGAACCTTGCTCTTGAATTGATTTCGAATTAAATTTTGTTTCTTTCATCCAAGTCAATACTTGGAAACAAGTTCTAATCAGGAGAGCTATTGGGGAGAGTCACTTGCTCAGCTCGGCTCCTGTCTTGGCACCGTCGATGTTTGATTTCCTGTACTTGTGCGTCTTTTTTCTTTTAATCATGATTTAAAACTTTACCCTGTGCTATTGGAAATGCCATTAATTAGCCCTTTCAACTCTTACAGGAATGCTTAATTATACATTTATTTTCTTTGGTTTCTTGCTCAGGGTAAATTCTTTGCTCTCCCCTCCTTCCTCCAGTAGACCACAAAGTGCACCACCAGTCAATAGCCGAATTATGAGAAGTGTAATTTCCTTTACAGACTTAATGAGCTGATGAGTAAATAGCTGTCAGGTCGTTGGACATAGCTATTGATTGTGGTCGCCTGCCCAGCCATTTCCCTTATGCTGAGAATGACAGATCAATGGAGAATCTTCCACAGAGGGCAGGATACGCAGGCCTTCCTCTTCACTTAGAGTTCTGCCCTACCCAGCTCTCGGCCAGTCCTCTGCTCCCCTTCAGAGCTGCTAGAGCTTTACGAGCTCCTTCCTTGCCAAGCTCATGCTTGCAGCTCTGGCTTTATGGACCAGCCAGAAGCACAGCTTCCTCCTTTGTCATCAATCCCCACTCCCAAAGGCTGATGTCTAACACAGAGCCCTCTGAAGTTGAGAGGCCATAAGGTAAGGGGCTCTCCCACACATGGAGAGAGGACACAATCCTTGATGGTTTAGCAGGAGTGTTCTGGAGGGGCTTAGGGTGGATGGAGACTACTGGGGCAGAGTAGACAGAGGCTACTGGTCAGATTGAACAAATAAATGAAAAAGAAACACATGATAATAACAAGCATTTGTGTATTAAAGTCTGCAGAGTACTTTACAAATATTACCTCATTTTATCTTCACCACAACCCTGGGAGGTAGGTGCTATTCTCACCTCCTTTTTACCGCTGAGGAAACTGAGGTAGGTAAGTGATTAAGTGACTTGCCCAAGGACACACAGCTAGTAAGTGCTGGGGCAGGATTTGAATTTAGGTTTTCCAGATTCCAAATCTTGGAGTTTATCCGTTGCACCACCTACCCTCCCTTGTCCTCTATCCAATTCTCTCCTCTTCTTACGTCCTTATTACTATTAGGGTACCACCATTGTTCCAGTGACTCAGGCTCACAACTTAGGTCTCTCTTATTTCTATCTTTGTAACACCTCTCATATATGATCCCTTCTCTCTTCTGATACTGCTGGTACCCTGGTGCAGGCCACTCTCACTGGAGAGCTGGAACTGGAGTCAGGAACTCAGGAGCTGTTGGGAGTCAAGAACTCAGGACATCTGGACTTGGAGTCAGAAACTCAGGCAGCCCCAGGAGTCAGGAATCCAGGAAGTCCAGGCATCAGGAGCCCAGGAAGCTACTTAATTTCTATCTATAAACCAGAGTTCCTTTTAGATAGAGGTTAAGTGATTTCCTTGGTTCCTGATGTCTGTACTAATGCAAACACCAGCTGGTTGGTCTCCCTGTTTCAAATCTCTCTCCCCTTCTAGTCAGCTGAGCTGTCCCACTGACCTTCCTAAAGCACAATTTTGATCATATCAGCTCCCCTCCCCCACCTCCACTACCACTTCTGCCATTCTGTCAAATACAAAGGCTTTCTACAACCTCTAGGTATCTTGATACCTGTATCTTGATCTCTGTTCCATCTCAAAGACTTGTGTGGAAAGCTTCCGCTTAACTGGGGCAGTGTTATACTAGGTCAAAACAATAGCTCTGCAATCAGGGGACCTGAGTTCAAATACTGTTTCTTATACATATTACCTGAGTGACCTTGGATAAGTCACTTCCTCACCTCTCCAGGCCTCAATTTTCTCATCCCTAAAACGAATGGGTTGGACTAGACACTCTCTGAAGTCCTTTCCAATTTTAGATCTATGATCCTATGATTCACTTTTCTTTCTGACCTGGTCTGATCTGTATAATGGGAATGAGGATTATGGCCTTAAAGAGGAAGGACCATTTCCCAAAGTTGGGACTAGGCTTTGGAGTCTATGTTCCAATGTACACTAGACACTGTAGAGATGTTGGGCATCACCCTCAAGGAATTCTGGGAAAAGTCATGAAAAAATGACTGTCTTTGATGTAGGGGGCAGGAGAGGTAATGTAGAGACACCTAAGGCCCCTTTACCCCTAGTGGGGCTGGCTCAGTAGAAGTCCTCATGGGGCAGATGTTAAATCGGTGGAGAGAATTTCCTCATCTGGGAGTTCCCTTTGTCAGAGATATTATGTGTCTGGTTCCCACCCTGTCCTCAGAACCTACCATAGCACTAGGCTCATAATAAGCACTTGACAAGCTGTCATTGAATCAATGTTCTTTGAGTGTTTTATGGCTGCTATGTCTGACCTTGAGTGACATGCAACTTGTGACCTAGAGATTGTAGTATTCTCCCTGAATCTCCTTGGCCATCTTGCCCACTGGGCAACCTGGACCAAGGGATCTTAACCTTGGATCCATGAACTTGGTTTTTAAAAAATTATTTTGATAATTGTTTCAATATAATTGGTTTCTTCAGTATTTCATGCATTTAAAAATTTTATTCTGAGGAGAGATTCAGTGCTTTACTAGACTTCCAGAGAGGGCCATGACACAAAAAAAGGTTAATAATGTCTTATTTAGACAGACAGCTCAGAGGGAAAAAAAATTCATGCTGACCTAAAGGGGCACAGAGGAGGAAATTTAGTCCTGAACAAGTTCCTGGAAAGTAAATAAGTTTGGCCAGTCATAGCCTTTACTGGACAGGCTCCCAAGCCTCAGGCACTCAATCCTACCCATGAGATCTTTGCACTCCCAGTCCCTTACCTCTGATAAGTGACCTTTCACCTTATTTTTTTATGGGAGGACCAGTCCTCTGAGCTCCTTCTGGCCATTGTGTACTCCCCTCTCCTTCTTCCATTTCTTCTATATGTGCCGTCTCCCCTGCCCACCCCCCCCGCCCCCCATTAGAATGTAAGCTCCTTGAGGTCAGGGACTCTCCTCTCTCTCCTCTTTTCCTTCCTTCCTTCCTTCCTTCCTTCCTTCCTTCCTTCCTT